>NW_024070193.1:47777139-47892060 GCF_014754425.2 Oryx dammah | reverse complement strand
AGACCTGTTCATGTCTCATCCTTTCTAGTGAAGCGCTTCCCGTTACACTCGTGTCACAGGCAGTGCCTCGCCCAGGTCTCGTTGCCTTCCCTAACTTCAGGGCATTTGTCCTGGAAACCGAGGCTTATGTCAGTGATAAAACTGTTCTGAAAGAAAACTTCTGTTTATATCTGCCATATGGAAGCATCAATCATTTGGTGAAATTCTACTCTGAATTCAGCTGTAAATTTGAAGACCTTAGAGACATGTGTCACTTTAATTGAATCTAAACATAATCATGTTTTTGTGATATATTTATGACATATTTTATCCTCTAATATACTAAAAGACATTTTTATGATTTATCTTGTAATTTCAGCAAGATCCATATATAGCATCTATGGAACACCATACTGATTGGGTGAATGATATTGTACTCTGTTGTAATGGGAAAACATGTAAGTATTTCTTTGGATTGTTGAGCTTCTAGACAGTTTTAATTCAATTTGATTTCTTTTTCTTTTATTTTTTTCATTGTTTATATAAGCCTTTTTCTTGAATTGTAACATACATACAGAAAAGTACACATATCCTGAGAGTACAGCTCAATAAAATTTTACAAAGTGAACACCCATATCAAGAAACAGATTACCCAGATCCCTCATACACCACCCTTCCAGGCACTGTCCCTTGTCCCAGGATAACTGCTCGCGTGTCTTCTAAGCACTGTTGATTAGTTTGCCTGCATTGTCACTGTATATAAATAGACTCATGCGATATGTATTTTTCTTTTAACCTGATTAGTCTCTTTTTGTTCTCTTTATGGTAAGATCCATTTCTTGATTTTGCAGTCTGTCTTAGAGAAATCTTTTGTAGTCAAATTAGTTGCCTTCAGCTGGAACATTGAAAAGTTTGTCTTGCTTATTAAAAAAATATTTGAGACAAAATATAAAAAGTTCTAGAAAGAACTTTTAGATATATATGTATATGTGTGAGTATGTGAACGTTAAGATGTTTGAATTAACATTAGGAATATTATAAATACTCAACATACATAAATATTCAAATATTTATGTATAAACATTTTGTATATATGTTTTGTATATGTGAAAGTTTGAGACAGTATTAATTTTTTTAAGTTAATTCTTTAAAATTGTGTTAAGAAACACTACTAAGGGGTTTGTTCATTCTTTGCCTCTTCTAGTAATATCTGCTTCTTCTGATACAACAGTAAAAGTATGGAACGCGCATAAGGGATTTTGCATGTCAACATTAAGGACTCATAAGGTAAGACAGCTAACACAGTTCAGTGTCTTTAGTCCAGTACTAGGATCTCAGTACTTTATATGGCTCATTTGCTTATTGGTCTACAGAGTAGATCATAATATATATGTTTTGTTACAGGATTATGTAAAGGCCTTAGCGTATGCCAAGGATAAGGAACTCGTAGCATCAGCTGGATTGGACCGACAAATATTCCTTTGGGATGTGAATACTCTAACAGCACTAACTGCCTCAAATAACACCGTCACAAGTAAGGTGTTTGAAAAATTTTCTTTGAAAGTGATCCAAGTTGACATAAAGAAAGAATGGTTTATAAAACAAATTTTATAAGTTTGCATCAAGACAGTGGTTCTGCCTGTAGCGGTCTAGTCCCTGAGGGTGTGATTAGAAGCTAGTTCCTCACTGTGGTCTAAAAATGGTAACTTCTCCAGGTGTAACCTGGCCATTTTTGTACGTAGCATGTTAGCTCCCTAGCTAACATATAAGTTTCCAGAGCGCAAAAGTGTCTGTCTTATTACTTTGTATTAATATATCCTACAGCTTTACCTGGCCCAGGGCCACACTCTAGGCTGATATTACTGATGAAAGTAGTGACTGCCTGGCCCAAAGTAGGCAGCTCTTGACTTTCAGAAGTGTTGGGCTTAGTTGTGTCCGACTCCTCTCTGCGGCCCTTGGAGAATCCCAGGGTTGGGGGAGCCTGGTGGGCTGCCATCTATGGGGTCACACAGAGTCGGACACGACTGAAGCGACTTAGCAGCAGTAGCAGCAGGCTCCTCTGTCCATGAGACTTTCCAGGCAAGAATCCTGGAGTGGGTTGCCATTTTCCTACCCCAGGAAAAGTGTTACTGGACACTAACAGCCTTCAAGTTAATAACCACATAGGAAAATACCCAAAGGAAAGAAAGAGGGCTTTTAGTGCCAATACTGTAGGACCCTTTCAGAGCAGCCTTAAGAATCCAGCCAATTCCAGAAGAGTGCAGGAAGGCTGACCCTAGCTCCTAGAGACAATTCAGAAACTTTCACAGTGAGTTAGTAGCATGGATGCCTTATCAACTAAGATCTCAGTTACCCAGTCAGACCCAGACAGGTTAGACTTGAAGTTCGGCCTGGTGTCAGTAGGGACTCTTAAGAGCATATTTTTAGCTAAGCCTGGCTTAGAAGATCTGTGTTCATGATGTGGGCCTGAACTATCTGGATCCCTGCATGACAGATCCAATTTGTCATGACTGTGTAAGGCTCATGTTGACATAGCTAACAATTCTAATGTAATCTAGTATGTGTCAAGAAGAGCAGGTTGGGAGACTGCTGTTTATAATTTCTTAAATATTATTTTGCCCTTTTTTCTCAGGAAATATGTGAAGGTTTAAACACTATTCTTCCCTTGTTCTCTGTGATTAATGTACACAGTCTCAGGGATTCAGCAGCTGGTCCCTACTGGGGCTGTCATAATGCATCATTTAACTTTCTCTAATGTAAGGCCTGCCTGAAAGAGACACTACCAAGGGGGAATGAAGCCAAAAAAGGAGGATTGTCCCAAGTTCAGAGATGAGGCTTACTGGTATAGATTCAGCAACAAGTTTATTCTACTTAGAACTGTTTAGAGAGGATATCAAACACGCTTTTTATCATTATGGAAATAATGATCATAGCTAACATTTATTGAGCATTCAATAGAAGCAGTTACTTTTCTAAATACTTTATATGTATTTATTCCTTTACTCACAATCAGTATTTTTGTTTATACTTATTCCTTGTTGTAAAGTTGGAATCATACTGTATGGACAGTTTTATGTATGTGCTTCGGTGGTATTGACTTCCGAATCAGAGAGTATGAATGCAATTCTTGCCACATAGTGCCTAATTTGCTTCCAGAAGAGTTGTACCAAATTATCCTTCCACAGGTAATATATGAGAAGGCCATTTCAACTATTTTTTTTGAGAACCAAGTATATTGCCTTGTTTTTTTTACTGATTTTGTCAGAGAAAATAGTATTTTGTTTTGATTTGTGTTTTCTTGTAAAAAAGTGAGTTTAGCTGTAGTTTTCATTTTTACTGGCACATATGTGTCTTTGAAAATAGATTAATTATGTGGATAGCTTTTTAAGTGGCAGTTCAGTTCAATTTAGTAAATATTTATTGAGCATTTGTGTATGCTCAAATCCAGAAGAGATGTAAATTTTAATAGTATTATTTAGAATTATCTTCATAATAGGTAAATTTCTTTTCCTTAAGAGTCCTCATAAAGATAAGATTTTCTGAATCAAATAATTAACTTTGCAGTTTGTGCTAACTAGCTATTAAACAGATGATGATTTTAACCTTTAGCTCTATTTATCTTTAATAGCTTCTTCTTTAAGTGGGAACAAAGACTCCATTTATAGCCTGGCAATGAATCAACTGGGAACAATCATTGTATCAGGGTCCACTGAGAAGGTAAGGGGGAACTTAAGGGGTATATTTTAGCACTAGAAAACAAAGAAACCAAAATAATTTGATCTTTGTAATTACAAAATATATAGACAGTGGTTTTGCCTGGTGGGCACTAAAAGGCTTTATTTGAACAAATAAGGGTATAACTGTATAATTACTGTCATGTGTGTGGTGCCAGGGTTGGAGGGTGGAGTGGGGAGGCCTGTGCAACTTTTTTTACATTAAAGAGGCTTCCTCCCACTTAAAAAAGTTGGGAGCCTTGGACACTGAAACACTGTCTGTTGGCTGAAGTAGTACTACCATCACAGAACTTAGTGGTTACCATTTGATTTATAGAAGTCATCTATTATTTACATTTGATCGTTTGTATGATACGTTGTATGATTCACAGGTTTTAAGAGTATGGGATCCGAGAACATGTGCAAAACTAATGAAGCTAAAAGGGCACACAGATAATGTTAAAGCATTGCTGTTGAACAGAGATGGCACACAGGTATGCAGTTCGCACAAGCATTTACCTACTGACCTTGTCAGAAATTTCATACAGCAGAAGCTCCCCCACTTTCTGTATCGTTGCGTAGTTGGTTTAAACCAAAAGCTACACGCATTATAAACTGTGGTCTTAAATCCTTAAAATACTCAATTGCACATATAATAATCCACATTTTGAAATTATCTTGTTTGCATAACTTTTAAAGAAAGGCCAAACAAGGGATATCCTAAAAATAATTTTAATGCAGGTGAGTATATACAATTATGTATAGACTAAAATAAGGGCTTCCCAGGTGGCTCAGTGGTAAAGGATTGCAGGAACTACAGGAGACGTGGGTTTGATCCTTGAGTCGGAAAGATCTCCTGGAGGAGGAAATGACAACCCACTCCAGTATTCTTGCCTGGAAAATCCCATGGATAGAGGAACCTGGCGGGCTGCCATCCATGAGGTCTCAAAAAGACAGAACTGAACATCCATCCATAAATACACACACATATATAGGCTAAAATAATTTAAAATGCTTCCTTTTTTGAAGCAGAAGGAATCTTTGGTATTGAGTGCTTTCTGGCAGTGGAAAATATCCTCATAGTGGGTCTGGTTTCTTAGGCAGATCTTGTCAGTTGACTATGTAGATATGGACTGTAGTTTTGCTATAACATAGAACTTAAAGTCAGCATTTCAAAGAAAAACATTTTGGTAATGTTTGAACAGGTGTTAATATTCAGCCACATAATTTGTGAATTATAAATCACAATTCTATCTGTTCTATAGCAGTAGAAAAGTGATCTTTCATAATATAGACAGTAAAAAACAAAAACTGAGCACCATTTTATGACACACTTCTCCCGTGTACTGCTGCCGTTTTTTTCATAGGCAGGGATCATTGGAATTGATTGTAATGGGGTTGGAAAAGGGAGAGTACGAATGTGACTGGATGAGAAACACCATCGGTCTATTACTCCCATGAAAGAACATCAGGGAAGTTGCCTCATCCATGAATCAGTGAAGCCTTTGTTTCCAGAGGTGAAAGGAAAGTTGAAAAACTGGCCAAGGGAAGGAAATCACTTTTCAGAACCAGGTAGAGAGAGGCTGGAAGATGCCCATAGAGGTCTTTGGAGACATGGAGGGATCTTGATACTCATGTATTGTGTAGCCTTGAGCAGAGAACTCTTCTTTACCTGTCCTTAGTTTTCTTATCTGCAAAGTGGGAATCATAGTCTTTAGTTAGTATAGTTGGTGAGAAGAGTAGAAATAATAGGTATGTTCTTGTCTGCAAACCGTGGCATTTTCTAGGACTCTTAAGTTTATTTGTAGTAGCATTTTCACCTGAGTCTAAAAAGCCCAATGCAGTCAGCTCCTCACTTTTTTTCAGTAGCTGCTAGGTTGCACTTGATATGGTTGTCCAAGCCTTCTTCTGTTAGCTTTGTCCAGGCTCAAACTGGATCGTATGGGCTCCACGGGACTGCCCTTAACTAGAGGCGGTAGACTAGATGGTTTTCAGAAGGGGGCTGTGGACCTGGTGGACTTCCTGAGATCTCCTTTCTGCTTCACTCCATGTCTTGTTTCCTCTGTAGATAATTAGGAATGTGCTTTTACCTAAAACAATATAAGTAGCATCAGTTCAGTTCAGTCACTCAGTTGTGTCCGACTCTTCGCAGCTCCATGGACTGCAGCACACCAGGCCTCCTTGTCCATCACCAACTCCCGGGGTTTACTCAAACTCATGTCTGTCACATCAGTGATGCCATCCAACTATCTCATCCTCTGTTGTCCCCTTCTCCCACCTTCAGTCTTTCCCAGCATCAGGCTCTTTTCAGATGAGTCAGTTCTTCGCATGAGGTGGCCAGAGTATTGGAGCTTCAGCTTCAGCATCAGTCCTTCCAATGAATACTCAGGACTGATCTCCTTTAGGATGGACAGGTTGCATTTCCTTGCAGTCAAAGGGACTCTTGAGTCTCCTCCAACACCACAGTTCAAAAGCATCAATTCTTTGGTGCTCAGCTGTCTTTATAGTCCAACTCTCACATCCATACATGACTTTTGGAAAAACCGTAGCTTTGACTAGACAGACCTTTGTTGGTAAAGTAATGTCTCTGCTTTTTAATATGCTGTCTAGGTTTGTCATAGCTTTTCTACCAAGGAGCAAGCGTCTTTTAATTTCATGGCTGCAGTCACCATCTCCAGTGATTTGGAGCCCAAGAAAATAAAATCTGTCACTGTTTCCATGGTTTCCCCATCTGTTTGCCATGAAGTGATGGGACCAGAGGCCATGATCTTCGTTTTCTGAATGTTGAGCTTTAAGCCAACTTTTTCACTCTCCTCTTTCACTTTCATCAAGAGGCTCTTTAGTTCTTCTTCGCTTTCTGCTATAAGGGTGGTGTCATCTTAGTATCTGAGGTTATTGATATTTCTCCCAGAGATCTTGATTCCAGCTTGTGCTTAATCCAGCCCAGTGTTTCTCATGATGTACCCTGCATATTTTAAATAAGCAAGGTGACAATATACAGCCTTGACATATTCCTTCCCTATTTGGAAGCAGTCTATTGTTCCATGTCCATTTCTAACTGTTGCTTCCTGACCTGCATACAGATTTCTTAGGAGGCAGGTCAGGTGGTCTGGTATTCCCACCTCTTTAAGAATTTTCCACAGTTTGTTGTGATACACATAGTCAAGGGCTTTGGCATAAGTCAGTAAAGCAGAAGTAGATGTTTTCCTGGCGCTCTCTTGCTTTTTTGATGATCCAGCTTTTTCGATGACCTCTGGTTCCTCTACCTTTTCTGTATTCATCTTGAATATCTGTTCACAGTTCACATACTGTTGAAGCCTGGCTTGGAGAATTGTGAGCATTACTCTACTGGCGTGTGAGATGAGTGCAATTGTCGTCAGTTTGAGCATTCTTTGGGATTGGAATGAAAACTGACCTTTTCCAGTCCTGTGGCCACTGCTGAGTTTTCCAAATATGCTGGCATATACAGCATTATCTTTTAGGATTTGAAATAGTCAACTGGAATTCCATCACCTCCACTAGCTTTGTTCATAGTGATGCTTCCTAAGACCCACTTGACTTCACATTCCAGGATGTCTGGCTCTAGGTGAATGATCACACCATTGTGATTATCTGGGTCATGCAGGTCTTTTTTGTATAGTTTTTCTGTGTATTCTTCCTCCTCTTCTTAATATCTTCTGCTTCTGTTAGGTCCATACCACCTCTGTCCTTTATTGTGCCCATCTTTGCGTGAAATGTTCACTTGGTAACTAATTTTCTTGAAGAGATCTCTAGTCTTTCCCACTCTATTCTTTTCCTCTATTTCTTTGCCTTGATATCTCAGAAAGGCTCTCTTATATATGGGTATGAATGCACTTCACCTCAAGCCAGCTTCCCTTACTGAAAGCACAGACGGTGATATGGTACTACTATAAAAGCTGCCTGTCTGCCTTAGAGTGCAGAGTTAAGCCAGTAATTTTTCTCCTCTAGTTCTCCCTTTATCCATTTTCCTTATTGGCAATGAGAAACTAAATGTAAATTTAGCCACCAACAACATGGCATCTTTACATTAGGGAATTGATCAAGAAAACACCTAGAATAGCCACTTATCTGGCGAAAAGAGGGAAGGGAAAAGAAACGTTTACTTACTGATTCTTGAACTCTTCTTCTCTCTTGGAAGAGAAAGTTATTGGTTACTGGACCAGAGTATATTTTAAATCCTGTAGAGTTGCCCTGCAGCTTCTCATGTAGGGTCCCTGGTGGCGTAAGTCAGGGCTTGTGATGATACGTATAGTAGGCCAGTGAATCCTATCAGTGTCAGCCTATCGCCTCACTTCCTTTGTTGTCGTAGGATATTTAGCAAATCTTACTATCTGAGGTCTCTCTTCACTGCAGTTGTTTTGATTGGTGCCAACGTTCCTGGGCCAAGCCAGCTGACTTTTCATTCCTTGTACTTGTTCAGTCAGTTGCTTGAGGAGATTGGGGCAAGCTGCTATCTTGTTCTGAGTTGGTCATGTCCTTGTGTGTCACTCAAAGGATTTTCCTTGCTCATACAAATCTTGCTGAGTCTAACCTATAGGCCCAGGGGCTCTTTGAGCATTAGGCCACTCCTTGCTCCTGACTTGCCCACTGGGCTGCTCTCTTTTGGCAGTTACAACTGTGTATAAGTGACCATCCCAGAAACACCGTGTGTTGATCAACAGCAGTCTTGCCGCAGTACACTGGTACTTCTCATCTCTATTGGCAAAAGCACAGAGCACCTGATCAGGCTATAGGATCTGATCCCCTGAGTCTGACTTAGCAGAGCCATTTGGGGCTTTCTGTCCTAGTCCCGGAAACCACCTCGTAATGAAGGGGTCTGCATGTTTATCCAGTGGAAGGTTGGGGTCAGTGGGAAGTGTTTGGATGAACCCTCTAGGTCCTAAAGGACATCAGGCACTAGAATTCCTGTAAAATAGGCATATCTTCTAACCATACTACCGAATACTACAAACTCATTTGCCAACTTGGTGCTTTAAAAGTGATTGCTGTCTATTTGGGGGCCTGCTTTTTAACAGTCTTAGAATACTGATTACTATCAAAGATTATTTTGTATTCTATATCCAGGTGGATGTAGAACTCTAATATACTCTGTATTTCCTCAACTGTTTTCAGCTGTGCATTCTTGGTTTGGAATTTACTGTTGTAAGTTACCCAGCCTGTGAGGACTTCCAACCCATCATCTTTGCCTTCCTTATCCTAAAGTTGTCAGACCTTATTCCCTGTAGATATGTGGTCTAGGAGCTGAGTGATCAAAGCTTTGCTAACAGCTTTGCCACCTCAGCGAAGCACCTCATCCTGGAATGGGGGACTCCTCCTTGCCTGCCCCCCATTACACTACCACAGTGCTCCTACACACGTGATGAAGGTCTCCTTACAACCTTACTGCTGACAGTCTCTTTACTGATTAGTCTCTTGGTTCTCTTGCAAACTAGTTATAATCAATGATTAAAACACTGATGCTCCTGACAGCTTATGGGGGAGTCTGTTAGTATGTTGTTTGTTTAATTAAACATGTCCAGAGTTCTGAAAGCCTTTCAAGTCACAGAACAGGCCAGTTAATCCTTAGTATTCCTGAAGGCCTCACCTGTTCAAACACTATCCAGGTCTCCCAGCCCACAACTGTCTTCTCTTCTTTGAAGTTCTTTGCCTGCTTGATTTCATATACCAGCACCAGCAGTTGCTTTCTCCTCAGGGCTATTTTTTCCCCAGAGAAATAAGCTTTTCTCCATTTCCTCAGGTGACCACAGTAACTGGTAGAGAATACCAGGCATGCTGAATGCAGATGTGGGGTGGCTGGTTCTCCCTGTTTCTGTCACACTCCGTGTGCTCAGCTCTGATAAGAGTACCAGCAACTCTGATGCAGTTGAGCCTTCAGAAATGTCAGAACTGCCAGTGTTAACTCTGAATGGGGAGGGTTTACATTTTGTATTAATTCATGTTGAACTCGAGGCCCATATGGAAAGTAGCCACGCTCACACAGAGTGAGTGGCAAGCTGGATTTTGCATTTGAGTCTCGTCAGTAAAATCCAGGAGACCTGGCAAGTCATCATGAATACAGAGCAGTGAGGGAGAGGACAAAACAGAAGTGTGACCCAGGGCTCTGGGCTAGTGCAATGCTTGTCAAACTTGGCGTACCAGACAGAATGACCTGGAGAGCCTGTCAAAACACAGATTGCTGGCCCCCACCAGAGTTTCTGCCTCACTGGGTGTGGAATGGGACACAAGATGGTGATGCTGCAGGTGGCCAGGTACCAAGGAAGTTTTCCTCAGAGGGTTCCCTGCTTGAGCCTGTATTGTTGCCTTTGGTCATCCCAGCCTATGATGCATGCTTATCAGAAGTCCTTTATCAGAGGCAGGAATGCAGGTTATTAGAGATACATTTTGACAATATAGAGTCAGGAGAGAAGCCAAGAGCAGAGCACAAGAAAGCAGGATCTTTTTGGCAGGTTTCTAACCTTAGCTTTCTCTATCCCCAGTGCCTTTCCGGCAGTTCGGACGGGACAATCCGCCTTTGGTCCCTTGGCCAGCAGAGATGTATAGCAACGTATCGAGTGCACGATGAAGGTGTGTGGGCTCTGCAGGTCAACGATGCCTTCACACACGTGTATTCTGGAGGAAGGGACAGGAAGATTTATTGCACAGACCTAAGAAACCCTGATATTCGGGTGCTCATTTGTGAAGAAAAAGCGCCAGTTCTCAAGGTATGTCATATGTTTTAGTTTTATGATTTAGATTGTTACATGCGCTAGCCAAATACATCAAAATCAATATTAAAACCTGAGTCACCTGTTAGGTTGTAAAAAAGATACTTTTTAGCCAACCGTAGAAGAAATGGTGACTTCCTGGGAACATCAGGGCTGGATGACTGTCGCACTGGCGAATCCTGTGAACTGACCCCACAGTGCTCCTGGGCTCTGCTGGCTTTCCTAACCTGTCCTTAGAGGAGGAATAGAGGAGTTCAGGTATCTGTGAGTGGACAGCAAAGCAGAAATGTGTCCACTGTGTCACGTGGGGAATGTGGAAGAGTGCTCCTGAAGAAGGGGGAGAGGCAGGTTCAAATTGCAAACCATCACTGCCTTAGAATAGTCCTGGGAGGTGGGTACTTGAGAAGCCATCTGTATTGACACCTGCTAAAAGTGAAGTCTAGCCTGAAAAAATGGACAGTCATCATTGACAAGGTGTTCAGTCTCACTGATATTCACAGAATTGCACATTAAAACAATGGTGAGGAGATTTCCAGACTTAAAATGGAGGCATAAAGATAGCACTATACCCCCCGCCAACCCCTTCTCAGAGATCATCTGAAAACAGAACTTCAAATAGCCATCATCTGCAAAACGAAGTGACATCTGATACTCAGACCACAGTGTAGGAGGAAGAGCTGAGGCAGACTACAGGTCAGATGAGACACTTGAGAGGATGCCTTTGGTCTGAGAGCTCACATAATACTGACCAAGTACAGTTCTTTAAAGCAGATGGCACAGCCTAATGGACAGAAGCCATAACCCTTTAGAGAAGCAAGAGAGTTGAGGCCAAAGTCACAGAGACACAGCATGTGTGCAGGAAGCACGCTGATGGGGAGAGACAGGTGTGGAGGAGAAACTCTGCACTGCAAGGCCTGCGGCCAGGATCTCTGAGCTGTGGAGAAAAAGACAAGAGGGATTTAGCCCAGGCATAAACCTAAGGAGCATCACTCTGAACTGAAGAGGATTCCTGGTTGCCAGTGTTCCAGCCCTGTCCTCATGTCTCGAAACCTGTAGTTGCCTGGTGCAGGAAGAGTGGGCAGATCACGTCATTTGCATAATGTGTGCATAGGTGTGTATTTATTTTCATATGTGCAGTATTTTAGAAATACGGGAAGAGACGGGAAGCGGCCCCCACTATGCAGCCTGTTCCCGGTGGGGAGTAGGCATGGTGCATGGCAGGAGTACCCTTTACTTTCGCTGTCTCATTAGAACGGTTATTTTGTTTCTTGCTACACTCATTTCCAAAGAAAAAAGAAACTTACTTTCTTGTTATTAAGAACATAAAAACAGAAGAGTGGTAAAACCGGGAAGGAAGGGTAAGTCATCCTTTTGACTATACCCATTTAGAACCCTTAAATTAACCACACTTGAAACTTGAAGCCCTTGTTTTTAGTAAGATGTCACCCCATTCCACTTATGTAGGGCTCTAAATTCCATTATCAGAGAGACCCTTTCATTCTTCTGTGCATCCCTGGCTTTGAACACATGCCTGTGGTATCATCACCATACAATATTGAATGAAGGAGTTGGTATTTAATATTGTTCAGCTGGTCCTGGCGGTTCGGACGAATCAACATTCCATACAGCGGTATTTTTGTGCCTTGTTTCAGATGGAACTTGACAGATCAGCTGACCCACCTCCTGCGATTTGGGTTGCAACAACAAAGTCTACAGTAAATAAATGGGTAAGTGAGCCACTGTACCAAATGCTGGCAAAGTAACAAATGCTCAGTGTGAGCATGACTATCAGTCAATTCAGTCACTCAGTCAAGTCTGACTCTTTGCAACCCCATGGACTGCAGCATACCCGGCTTCCCTGTCCATCACCAACTCCCAGAGCTTACTCAAACTCATATCCATCGAGTCAGTGATGCCATCCAACCATCTCATCCTCCATCGTCCCTGTCTCCTCCTCCCTTCAATCTTTCCCAGCTTCAGGGTCTTTTCTAAGGAGTTAGCGCTTCACATCAGGTGGACAAAGTATTGGAGCTTCAGCTTCAGCAACAGTCCTTTCAATGAATGTTTAAGACTGATTTTTTTTAGGATGGACTGGTTTGATCTGGAGGGACTCTCAAGAGTCTTCTCCAACACCACAGATCAAAAGCATCAATTCTTTGGCGCTCAGCTTTCTTTATGGTCCAACTCTCATATCCACACATGACTACTGGAAAAACCATAGCTTTGGCTAGACAGGCCTTTGTTGGCAAAGTAATGTCTCTGCTTTTTAATATGCTGTCTAAGTTTGTATTGGAGAAGGAAATGGCAACCCACTCCAGTATTCTTGCCTGGAGAATCCCAGGGACGGGGGAGCCTGATGGGCTGCCATCTATGGGGTCGCACAGAGTCAGACACGACTGAAGCGACTTAGCAGCTTAGCAGCTTTGTCATAGCTTTTCTTCCAAGGAGTAAGCATCTTTTAATTTCATGGCTGCAGTCACCATCTCTGGTGATTTTGGAGCCCAAGAAAATAAAATCTGTCACTGTTTCCATTGTTTCCCCATCTATTTGGCATGAAGTGATGGGACCAGATGCCATGACTTTCAGTAGCAGGACAAAAATCCAAAATTTAGACAGTGGCAAAAATCTGAACGCCCCTGTGAATGCAGGTGTGATCCTAAGGATTGTATAAAAATTAAGGTCATAGTCAAAATACAGCTTCTGACCTCTTTGTTAGGAGCCAGGATACACATTTAATGTGTATGCATAGGCACTGTGCCCTGACAAAACCAGTAAAGATTACTACAACTTCTGACCTTATGGAAGTGTATTTGAAAAGAGGCAGTCCAAGTACCAGCGCAGCAGGGAAGCTCATTACAATTCTGTTTTTCTAAATGTAAGAGAAAGCAGAATTGTTTTTTCAAATTCATTTCCTTTGTCTTCATAGCATAAAGAACAAGGATCGAAATAAAGGGTAAGCAGAGTGAAGTAAAAAAAGTACTTTTAATTAAGATTTAAGAATAAATAGTTAAGTTTTAAATTAAGATGTCCATTTTCTTGCTTACCAGACTGTTTGTGGATAACAAAAGAGAAAGTGTTTGCCTTTATTCTTATTTTATATGTAGGTCAAGTCATTTTTGTACTTATAAAAAAAAACCATATATATCTTGTCTAAATTTCTTTGTGCCAATTTGAGATCAACATAGCTTTACCCAGAAGAGTGCCTAGTGTTCTCTCCAAAAAGACAACCTTCCCTTCTTAATTTTTGTTTTGTATTTTTTTAATCACAGTAGATAATAGTACTTTGTGTCTAAGTATTTTTTGGTTGATGTTATTGTTGGGTTTTTCTCATTTGCTTTTTGTTTTTCTTGGCACTTTAAACCTATTGAAAAGCTTATAAAGTATAAAATGATTAAATAATGAATTTTATTCCTTTAGACATTGAAGGGAATTCATAATTTCAGAGCCTCTGGAGATTATGACAATGACTGTACAAATCCTATAACACCCCTTTGTACACAACCTGACCAGGTTATTAAAGGTAAGTAAGGCTATTGGGAGGTATTGTACCTTTTATTGAGTTTAACCATAGTCACTAAGCGGAGAAGGCAGTGGCACCCCACTCCAGTACTCTGGCCTGGAAAATCCCACGGACAGAGGAGCCTGGTAGGCTGCAGTCCGTGGGGTCGCGAGGAGTCGGACACGACTGAGCGACTTCACTTTCTTCACTTTCATGCATTGGAGAAGGAAATGGCAACCCACTCCAGTGTTCTTGCCTGGAGAATCCTAGGAACAGGGGAGCCTGGTGGGCTGCCATCCCTGGGGTCGCACAGAGTCAGACACAACTGAACTGACTTAGGAGCAGCAGCATAGTCACTAAGAGATTGACAAAAATAAAGGAAATGACTTTCCTTTAAATGTAGTTCTGATGTCAAGAAAAGGCTAATCGTATATTGACTTATTTTTAATAAAATAAAAAATGTTTTTTAAATGCTATTTCAGTTCAGTTCAGTCGCTCAGTCATGTCCGACTCTTTACGAACCCATGAATCACAGCACGCCAGGCCTCCCTGTCCATCACCAACTCCCGGAGTTCACTCAGACTCACGTCCATCAAGTCAGTGATGCCATCCAGCCATCTCATCCTCTGTCGTCCCTTTCTCCTCCTGCCCCCAATCCCTCCCAACATTAAAGTCTTTTCCAATGAGTCAACTCTTCGCAAGAGGTGGCCAAAGTATTGGAGTTTCAGCTTTCACATCATTCCTTCCAAAGAAATCCCAGGGCTGATCTCCTTTAGAATGGACTGGTTGGATCTCCTTGCAGTCCAAGGGACTCTCAAGAGTCTTCTCCAACACCACAGTTCAAAAGCATCAATTCTTCGGCGCTCAGCCTTCTTCACAGTCCAACCCTCACATCCATACATGACCACTGGAAAAACCATAGCCTTGACTAGACGGACGTTTGTTGGCAAAGTAATGTCTCTGCTTTTGAATATGCTATCTAGGTTGGTCATAACTTTTCTTCCAAGGAGTAAACGTCTTTTAATTTCATGGCTGCAGTCACCATCTGCAGTGATTTTGGAGCCCCCCAAAATAAAGTCTGACACTGTTTCCACTGTTTCCCGATCTATTTCCCATGAAGTGATGGGACCGGATGCCATGATCTTCGTTTTCTGAATGTTGAGCTTTAAGCCAACTTTTTCACTCTCCTCTAGTGACTTTAAAATTTGGGCTTTCTTGAATTCATCTTTTTGCCAAGCATTAGACTAATAATCATGGTATTGGTGAAGCCAACAGCCACTCTGTAAAAGATACAATGTTGTCTTTTGGCACAAGCCAGAATATGTCAGATCTGGCCTCTGGATTCTACATTCTACAACTGGAAGTGGCAGCTCTGATTTCAAGGTCAGAGTTTGGGACTAGGGTATTGAATGATGTGTTTATCTATAGTTAGATGTCCCTGCCGCTACCATTAGGATAGAATGTCCATTCAGGAGGCATAAAAGAGAAGTAAGATAGGAAGCAAACATTAGTAAGAGATGAAACTAATTCAGAGATGTCTGTCATCATTTTGACTTTTCCCAGTGGGTAAAAAAAATTATTAAGGTGTTTGCTCTATAACAGTTTTCCACCTAGTAGTCCCTTGACGTGAATAAAGAGTCTTTTCGTCTATAATCTGTACTTAAAATCAGACAGTTTTTCTTTGGTTAGCTTTAAATTGCCTTAGACATAATTATATGGTCTCCTTTCTGGGGGCTACTTTACACTTCGTTACATGTCACTTAACACATTGCTGTACTGTGAATTTAAATATAGGACTGTTTTACTAACTGTGTGGATTTTTTCCCTTTAGGGGGAGCTAGTATTATTCAGTGTCACATTCTTAATGATAAGAGACATATATTAACCAAAGATACCAATAATAATGTGGCATATTGGGATGTCTTGAAGGTGAGTATCTTTGTAATTTAATATAGGTTACTGGATTCTGTATCCTTTATTTTTTATTGTAGCTTGTATGTATATGTGTATATGTTGTTTGTATGTGTGTATATATATATAAAATAACCAAGATAATATATAAATAAAGATTTAGGGACAGCCTTATTTTGGAGTATATATTCTCATGTGAATATTAGATAAGGCCATAGTTAATCTTTTTAAGTACCCAGAATTTGAATGGAACCATTTTCTCTGTTTATGTATTACCAACTGTGTTATGCTGCCTTCCCTGAAAATGAATACTTCAGAGTTCCACATCCTTGATGCTCTTGGTGTTTGGGGCCCAAAAAATCTGTTGCAGGACTGGGAGGGAGGATCTGTCCTTGTGTTGTGGGATGCCTAGGAGCATCCTGTAGCCTCTACTCAGTAGATGCCAGTAACCGCCTTCATCCCCGTCCCCCATTTCAGTTATGACAACCAAAAATGCCTCTAGACGTTGCCAGATGTTTAGACGGCGGGAAGAAGAAGGAGGATGCAAAATCACCGTAGGTTGAGAACCACTGGAGTACACAGAATAATTTTGGCCATTTTTTAAGGATTTATAGCCATCTCTGTGAGCATCGGTTATGACTTTGAGTCATGTTACAGTGAATTCTTGGATAATTGAGATGTATTAAGCTGTCCAGCCACATTCTAAATAGCACTGAAGAATTTATAGATAAATTGAACTTTGCTTTTAGGATCCTGACAAATGGCCCTTCTTAGTGTTGTTGGTATATTTGTTCTACGAATATTTCTGGATGAAATGAATACTCAGTTCAGTTCAACACAGTGCAGAGAACTGTGTTGAGGGTCATAAATGATGAAAAATGATCCCTTCTGGTTGGAGGGACAGCAGAACGCAGGATGGCCTACAAACAAAGGTGGTTGCTTACAGCTGGAAAACCAGCAGGGCTCTATGTGGAGAGATCACTGGAGCAGGGCCTTGAAGGCTTCCAGCAAATGGATTGTGGGAGGGCAGTTTAGGAGGATGGAGTGAATAGCGAAGACACAAAAGAGGAACGTATGTGCTCATTCAGGGCCAGGTGAGCAGTTTTGTATAATTGGAGACCTGAGTGAATATAAAGGAGTAGTAGAGGTGGAGAAGGCAGTGGCACCCACTCCAGTGCTCCTGCCTGGAGAATCCCAGGGACAGGGGAGCCTGGTGGGCTGCGGTCCATGGGGTCATGAAGAGTTGGACACGACTGAGCGACTTCACTTTCACTGTCCACTTTCATGCATTGGAGAAGGCGATGGCACCCACCCCAGTGCTCCTGCCTGGAAAATCCCATGGACAGGGGAGCCTGGTGGGCTGCGGTCCATGGGGTTGGGAAGAGTCGGACACGGCTGGGTGACTTCACTTTCAGTTTTCACTTTCACGCATTGGAGAAGGCAATGGCACCCACTCCAGTACTCTTGCCTGGAGAATCCCGTGGACAGGGGAGCCTGGTGGGCTGCAGTCCATGGGGTCTCGAAGAGTCGGACGCGACTGAGCGGCTTCACTTTCACTTTTCACTTTCATGCATTGGAGAAGGCGATGGCAACCCACTCCAGTGTTCCTGCCTGGAGAATCCCAGGGACGGGGGAGCCTGGTGGGCTGCCGTCTCTGGGGTCGCACAGAGTCGGACACGACTGAAGCGACTTAGCAGCAGCAGCAGCAGCAAGGGTTTAAAGATGAAAAGTGAGATTCATTTCCCACAAAGTCATGAGTTGTAGGCTCCAGACTTGGCCAGTTTTTTTTTTTTTTAGCACTTACTAAAGATTCTTAGATGAGTTTAGAGCAGGAAAACTGTCTAACCAGCTGAAGTCCTGGTAGTCCTACTATCTGAATGGGAGGTAATTCTACTCAAATGGGGCACTACGCTGACATGCACCATCATTGGCATTTTTGTGTCCCTGGCCTGGCAGTGTCCCATATCCAGATATTAGACCTTGAGGTTTTAAGATCAAGTGATCTGGCAAAATAGGCATGACATTAAATAAAGGTATGGAAATCAAGAGTGCTTTTAGGACTGGAGGCACAGAGTTGAACAGAGCTGCATTCTGACCTTGGCTCTGCCACCTGCCAGCCAAATGTTCTCCAGAATATTCTTACCTTTGTCTTTATTCCTAAAATCTGGGTCTTACCTATTTCTTGGTAATATTAAGGGGATGTTTGAGAAGTATTTATTGTAATGACTGACACATTATAGTTAGGAGGTTGTTGCACTAATACAGTGAAATATCATATTCCTCTAGAGTAGGGTGGGAACAAGCAGGGGTTAAAAAAATAGAATAATTAGATTTTTAGGCTTGTGGATAAGAGTGATGCTTTCTTGATGGCTCAGTGGGTAAAGAATCCGCCTTCAATGCAGGAGACACAGAGGTGCGGGTTCGATCCCTGGGTCAGGAAGATCGCCTAGAGGAGGAAATGGCAACCCACTCCAATATTCTTGCCTGAAAAATCCCATGGACAGAGGAGCCTGGTGGGCTTCAGTCCATGGGGTTGCACAGAGTCAGACACGACTGAGCAACTAAATGCACAGGAAGAAAGGGAAGGGACAGAGATGGGTGCTCGGCTTCCGGATTAGTGTGGAAGCGTTACAGGGAGCGTAAGAGGAAAAAGGTCATTGAGGGAAGGGACATGCTGAGAAAGTAACAGATTTGAGTTTCTGTGGGATGTCTGGCTAGAGATGTTTGCTGGGCAGAGAGCTGTACAAGCTAATGTACATATGAGAAGGCTGGGCTGGAGAAATGGGCTCAGCTGTCATCATCTGTAGATTATAATTGGATCCATGAGAAGGTCAGCTTCCAAGAGATACATCTATACTGAAAATGGAAGAAACCAAATCATCTCCATTTCATGAATTTTTAGAAAAAGAAGCCTAAAAGATGTGTAACAAAAAAGGGGTAAGAATGCTCAGAGCCAGTGGCAGCTCAAGGACTAATTGTCTCAGAAGGGAGCTTGTGGTAAGCTGAGCTAGCCTGCTGAGAGTTTGGGTGAGATAACAGAATGGAGTATGCATGTGGATCTAGTCAATGAAGAGGATGGTGTCTGAGAAGAACAGTTTCTGCCAGATGGAGTGGGTTGAGTAGTGTTTGGGAGGTGACGAAACAGTATTTGAATAGAGACAATCTTTGATGATATTTGACTGGTGAGATAGGCAGAAGAGGCAGTGACTGGAGAAGATTTAGAGGTGAAAAGGTCAAGGGAGGGTTTTGTTTGGGTGTTAAGGTATTTTTAAGATGGGAGAAATTTGATCATGGTTCACTGTTTATGGGGAAAGCCAGTAAGACATGAGAGGGTAGATGATGGTACAAGGCCCCCAAGACGCAAGAGATCAGGCGGTCCAGGTCCAGCAAGAAGGGGCACCTTTTTCCTTGCACCAGGAAGAACAGTAGCAGAAAGTTAAGGGAATTTTGTTGAGGCTTCTCTTTTTAAGGAGTAGAGGTCAGAGTTGTGCTGAGGGCAGTAAGAGGTGGTGGTGGCAAGGTCAGAAATATGAGGAAAGTAGAGATTTAACAAGGATGTCGTGGGAAACTGTGGAAACAAGTTCCAGGTAGCATGAGTAACTGTCCCATTTATAGTAGGAATACTGTCAAGGATTCCAGAGGCCGAGATGACCTGCCTGTGTGTTGTCCACGTGAATGTTGATGTTGTCCAGGAAACAAGCAGGATCACGAGATGGGTTGCAAGACATTGAGCCAGGCTCAAGTTGCCAGTGAATGAGGGACAGTAACCCCAGAGGTTACTAGATGGCAGTGAGGAAAAGGGGGTACAGTTTACTGCAGCTAAATGATATGGGCTCAGAGAAAGAGTTTTTACATAGTCGTGGTGGAATCATAGTCTCTATATGCCATTAGGGAGTTTTGGGATATAGAAGAAGACATGGAGTATTCACCCTTTGAGAAGATGGCTGGTGAGCTGGGACCCTCAGGAATGAGCCAGGTTGCTGTTAGCGAGAAGAGGTAGAGGGAACATTCTGTCTTGTGGTTCAGAATTGAGATGAGCTGATTGGAAATGCTCCATGGTACCAGATGAAGTTTGGAACATACTTTTGGGGAGCATATGTATTTAGGGAATGAATAAGAAAGAGTAACTTAAGATTGCTGCCTATATTATACCTATTATCTGAAGGTAGCTGCATAGCTCTCCTAAAGTGTTTACAAACTGCTTTTTGTTCCTTCAAGATTTTTTTCCCCTTCTTTTGACATTGGTTACAGATAAGTGTGGTGGTATGTTATATCAATATCAGCAAAATTAAATTACAGTTTCAAAAAAAAGGACATTTTGTGGTTCTTTAATTTAAAATTTTACTAGGAGGTAGTTATTTAAAGGTAAACGCTTTAAGATAAAAATGTTTGGTGACATTCTTTCTGAAACGTATTTTAATCTCCATTTTATTTAGGCAAATGTGTAAAATTTGAGTAAGTCAGAGTCAAATCAATTGACCACTTAATAGTAATAATTATCATACTTTCTTTTTGATGTATAGGCATGTAAAGTTGAAGATTTGGGCAAAGTGGATTTTGAAGATGAAATTAAGAAAAGATTTAAGATGGTATATGTACCAAATTGGTTCTCAGTAGACTTAAAAACAGGGGTAAGTTAGCAGTTGATATTTGTGCAATTTGGGGTAGTTGAAAATTTCCCGTATAGCTGAGAATTAAGTATTATTAGTTTTGGAGTCCTGTGTTTTTAAGTTTGAAAGGAGAAGGTTTTATGCAGTTTAAATGCCTTTTCATATCCCAGAATATTAAATTGTATTTGCATTGAATCACACGAAACACATTTTGATTCTGAATCTGTGGCTTAGCACTGTAGTGCAAATAAATAAGGATTTAGAGACTTACTTGAAGAGTGTATTCAAATAGAATGCCACTAAGCCATTTTTCTCTTTTGACAGATGTTGACAATTACTTTGGATGAGAGTGACTGCTTTGCTGCTTGGGTTTCTGCAAAAGATGCTGGCTTCAGCAGCCCTGATGGATCAGATCCAAAACGTGAGTTTGTGTCCTTCCTTCCCCGCCTTCTTCCAAAAGAGTAGGTAGATCTGTGCTGGTTTTTTGCTTTATGCTCATCTTTTTTGTTTATAAACAATATTTGGGTTTTAAAAAAATTATTTTTCAAGAAATCTATATTATTCTCTCATATGGAAATGGAAAATATTCCATTTTAAGTGTTTTGGGATCTTGAGTTTTCTCACAATGTATGACTTAGCTTTAACAATTAAACACCCAGCATACTCTCTACCCTTAAAGCATTCTGGAAATCTGTTAGGTAAGGATAACTGAAGCTAGGAAACAGTTTATCCTCCTCCAATTAAAGAATTATTGAAGTATAATTGACATATCATATGTTGGTTTCAGATGTACAGGATAATGATTCAGTATTTGTATATATTGCAAAATAATCACAACAGTAAATCTAGTTAATAGTTAACATCTGTCGCCATGTATGGAAAGTTTTTTCTCTTGAGACTTTTTAAGATCTCTCTTAGCAACTTTAAAATGTGCAATACAGTATTAATAAATATAGTTGCCATGTTGTATGTCACATGCCCATGACGAATATATTTTATAACTGGGAGTTCATACTTTTTGACTCCTTTCACCCATTTTGCCTATTCCGTTACTCCTACCCCTCAACATCTGGCAACCACCAGTCTGTTCTTTGTTTCTATGAGCTCTGGGGTTTTTTGCTTTTTGGGTTTCAGATTCCACATGTAAGTGAGATCATATGGCTTTTGTCTGTGTCTAACATATTTCGCTTAACCATATGGCCTTCAGGGTTCATCCTTGTTGTCACAAATGGCAAGTTTCATTTTCTTTATGACTGAATAATATTTCTTTGTGTGTATGTCACATTTTCTTTATCCATTCATCCATCAGTGGACAATGAGGTTTTCTGTAAATAGCGGTGCAATGAACATGGGGGTGCATATATCTTTTTTCTTTTTTTTTTTTTTTTTTGATGGTTTAGTATGGTTTATTAAGCTGTGCCTTAGTACAGACGCTGGGGCTTGCCCATGGTGCTCTTAATATACAAGGTCCTGATGTTCTGCCAATTTTTCTTGAGCAATGATACCAGGAAGTTGACAGCTAAGTGGATGTTGTACACAAGCTCATCATCTGTCATCTTCACGTGGCCAACAGCCACTGCCAGACACAGCACCTTCTTCATCTGGAACTTGATCGTGGACTTCACTTCATCAGCTTTGGCCACCATGTTCTCATTGTGGGTCAGCAAGGAAGGGAACTTGCCAGCTTTGTTCAGGCCTGGGCCCAGGATTTGGGGGATCTGCTTGATCAGAGACTCTGAAGCCAAAAAGGCACCATATTTCTTGGCCAGCTTCTTGACCAGTTTCTTATTCTTGTTGAGTTTTTTCAGCGCCTCGATGTCCATGTGGGGGATACCCACAGCCTTGGCCTCATCACAATGCTGCTGGTCCCCCAAGACACACACGGAGAACTTGGGGCGGGAAGTGGACTTAAGCCTGACGGTGCCCGAGAAACGTTTGTCCTTCTGAGGGTCATAGTTCTTCAGGCTGATTTGAAGCTCCACCGTCTCCAAAAACTTTCTGCGCTTGCGCTGGTTCCCGTGCAGGACTTCCCGCACCGCCTCGTAGAGGGTGTCGCGGGAGACTTTGCTGCTCATAGTTCCCTACGCCGCGATAACCGGAAAAGAAAGTGCATATATCTTTTTAAATGAGTGTTTTCCTTTTCTTCAGATAAATTCTTGGAAGTAGCATACTAGATACGATAGTTTTGTTTTTGAGGGACCGCCATGCTGTTTTCCACGGTGTCTGCACCAACTTAGGTCCCGTCAGTAGTGCACAGGGGTTCCTGTTTCTCCTCATACTGTCAAACATTTGTTGTTCATCATCTTTCTGATTAACTGCCATCCTCACAGGTGTGAGGTGATACCTCGTTGTGGTTTTGATTTGCCTTTCCCTGGTGATGAGTGATGTTGAGCACGTTTTCATGTACCTGTTGGCCATCTGTATGTCTTCTTTGGAAAAATGTCTATTCAGCTCTTTTGCCCAATTTTTTAGTCAGATTTTTCCATTTTTTTGCTATTGAGTTGTATGAATTTTTTATATATTTTGGATATTCACCCATTTCAGATAATTTGCAAATATTTTCTCCTATTTTGTAGGTTGCCTTTTCATTTTGTTGATGATTTCCTTTGCTCTGTAAAAGCTTGTTAGTTTGATATAGTTCCACTTACTTACTTTTGCCTTCATTGCCTTTGCTTTTGGTGTAAGATCAAAAAAATCATCCACCAATATCATTGTCAGCAAGCTTATTGCCTGTGTTTTCTTCTGGGAGTATTGTGGTTTCAAGTCTTACATTCATCTCTTTAGTCCCTGTTGAGTTAATTTTTGTGTGTGTTGAGAAGAGACTTATCTTCATAAGAGTCTACTATATTTTATTAATTATATCTTTGATCAGTATTCTTCTAAGATTGTAGCCTGTAGAAATAACTGATATATATACAAAATATAGTGGCTTTATATGGAAATAGCCCTTAAATACAGTTTCTGTTGTTTATTCATTTTCAAAGAATAGCTATATCTGAATAACCAAATAGAATATCTGTTTGCTTGATATTATCACTGCTTTAAACATTGTAAGGTGAAATTTTAATAGACTTTGTGAAATATGTAAAGTCTTGCTTCTAGACATCCTTGGCATTGGGTTAAGAATGTAACATCAGAATATGTGGAAGCTTTTCATTTTTATTGCTTTCCCTCTATTTTTAAGTTAAAACTAATGTTTCTCTTTTCTGTTTTTTTTTTTTTCTTTTTTAATTGACTCTTTTGCAGTGAACTTAGGAGGACTTTTACTCCAGGCACTCCTAGAATATTGGCCTAGGACACATGTGAATCCAATAGATGAAGAAGAAAATGAAGTAAATCATGGTTCGTATTTTTATATTAGGATAATTGGTTTTAAAATTACTCTGAAGTTAAGGATATTTAGATTGTTATCCTGAGAATTTAAAAAAGAATTTTTTTAAGCATTTGCTAAAGTATGACATAATAAATAGTTGGGGTATGCCCAATTTATTGCCGTCTCTTCTACATGCTAAAGAACGTCCATCCAGTCTTAACTGAGATATCGAAGAACTTTTAATTAATGAGACTACACAAGGTATATGGAATCAATCCTGTGTATTCAGGTGACCTTTGTCCTTGAAAGCAGGCAGCTTAGCAGGTTTATTCTAACAGTATTTCTCGAGGTGTCTGTGGATCTGCTGGATTTACCTCCAAAGCTAGCTATGTAGCTGCATTGGAAAGCCAGGTTTGTCGTTGTGAGGCATGCCTCACATTGGCCTGATAGGTAGATATTCCCTAGTCTGATGATCTACCTGATATTGGCTCAAAAAATCAGCTCCCAACTCAGAAGTGCCAGGGTAGGTGACTGAGTATGTGTAAAGAATTAATGTCATTGAGGACATTCCAAAGCCGTGTGTGCCACAGGCAGCAGAAGTAACTCACTGTGCAGCCTGGGAGAATTTGGAACATATGAGTTTGGCTCAGTCTGATTAAAGAAAGGAGGGGAAAAACTTAAAATATCACAGCTGATACATAACCTTGAGTCCCCCACCGAGGACTTGCTCTGCTAAAGATTCTCTGAAGATCGCCTATTTGTGGTGGTCAGCAGTGATGAAGCCCTCCTGCCAGAGACTTTGTTGTGGCTGACTGATTCATCCAGAATAATTTTCAGAGTTTAAATCTGTTTTGCAAGGATGGCATGCCTCTCTGTAAGCCAGTGTCCTGATGTCCCTGTCAAAGAGAGAGCACTGACCCCATACATGATGGCGTTTCTTCTGTCACATGGCTCGCTTCACTCCCCTTCTGAATTGTACTGTGAACTGTGAGCCAGAGTCAGTGGAAAGATCTGCTCACAGGGTCGAGGAAGCTAGGTTCTGCTATGGGCTCTGCCGTTTTATCAGCTGTGCAGCTGTGGGCATGCCATTTCCTGTTCTTGACTTGTCTTTCTCCATTTATAACCTGACGGTGCCCTTGGAGGCCCAAGGAGCCAATAAAGACCAAGTAATCAAAACAAAGGGCCACAGGCAGCATCTCTTGAAGGCAGACTTCAGTTGGGGGAGTAAAGAATAAGTCACAGGAAACGTCAAATCATCCTTAAAATCAAATTGGCATAGTGAAGGCAGGGCAGGACTGAGCCAAGCTCAGGACACGGCATGCACTACCTGGCTGGTAATCCTGCTGGACCTGCACGACACACAGTGGACCCTCAAGCTGCTTGGGTTGTACGAGGTGGGCAGCTCGCGTATTCGGAGGCCTATAGTGAGTTGTGAGGATAATAGAGATAGATGGACATGGATCCCTCCATTCAGGGACTAGCATTCTGGTTGGACAAAGCAGCACTTACATCTGCATTGCGTAATCAGAGTTGGTGCTGTGAGAGAGTGCTGTTGGGTTGCAGAGGGCGAGATTGCTTCCAGATTCCTTCAGAAAGTGATTATGAACAAGGGGGAGTCAGCTGCAGAGAGCTGACTGAATTGAAATCTGACTAAAATGAAATCTGCAGAGAGCAATAAAAATGAGTTTATGACCTCTTTGAGATTTTGTTTTTCACTAATACCATTAGTTGTGGCTGCCATTAAATATAAACTTTTTTTCTGACACAAATTTATCTGTGCTTGGTGTTTTACCAATCCCCACCCCACCAGCACCAAAGAAAAGAGCATATCATCGTTTATAGACTGTTCTAGACTTCCCTGTGGCTGAAGTAGATGGTTATGTTTTTGTTTTAAATGTCAAACATTAATCTTCTCTAAAATGTAATCATTTCTCATGAGGTATATCACACATTGCCGTATTTCTTATTTTCAGGAACTTAACTTGGTTTTTTACCTTTATTTCCATCTCTAGCTGACTTACAGGACTTTTTGACTTAAAAATCTTGCACTGGTTGGGTCCTGTGGAAACAAAATGTTTAGAATCCGTGTTGTTAGCACTGACTGAATACTGATGCCATTTGTGTCTTTTCCTAGTAAATGGGGAGCAGGAGAACCGAGTACAGAAAGGAAATGGCTACTTTCAAGTGCCCCCACACACCCCTGTGATCTTTGGTGAAGCTGGAGGTCGCACCCTCTTCAGGTATGGGTAAGAAGGGCTAAGAGTGCGCCCTGTTTGCCCTGAAGTTTTGATTCAAGCAAATGTCTATTAATTTCTAGTGGTGTCTAGGTTTTGGTTTTTCACCTCCCTGAAATAGTTAAGTGTCTGATGCTGTTAGACCCCATCTTAATTGAGAGCTGAGCCTCTAGTGGTAAAATGAGGTTGATACCTTGTGGAGGTTGATAACCTTGCCTCAGGGCAGCTTCTTAGCGGTTTCTGCAGGAAGTGCTTTTTCTCACTTAACCAGCCAGACTGCCAGGGTGAGGGGACAGATGACTTCACCAGAAGTCCCCACTCACAGGACAACATCTGAGTAGATAACTTCCCTCAGACCAGGCCAGGGGATTTGGACTGGGCTGCTCCTGGGAACTGTGGTGCCCAACAGTGGCTCGACCTGAGGTGCAAGGCAGTCCTTCATGAGGGTCTGCAGGCAAGTGCTAGGCTGGCTTCACCTCCAAGTTGCCAGCCAAGGCCCAGGAAATGTCATGGGAGAAAGCCATGTTTAGAATCCGTGTTGTTAGAAGTAAGAAAGCTATTTGTCTTGCCCTTGAGAGCAGAATTCTCTTCCTTGATGGTGATTTCCTGAGAGTGTGGTCACTGAAAACCTCCTGACCCCATGTTGTGCGTGGACTACCGTGCACTGTAGCTCTGCTGGGCGACCTCAAGTGCCTTGCCTACACGCAGCTTCCTGTCCTCATCCATGGGCCCCAACAGGCAGCCACAGTGTCTGTCTGGCCTCGAATCTGGGAGCCTGAGTTTGACAGCTTGCTTTCACTCTTAGCAGAGTGAGTCATTCTGCCTGCCTTCTGCTTTATTTCCTCAGCTGTCAATTGGGGGTTATCCGGAATGAACTCTATAAGCTCCCTCCCTCTAACATTTAATGACAGTGATATTGGGATTCGTGCTTATTTTGTCACTTACTACATGATTGGTTATGTTTAGGCTGCTCTGCCGAGATTCTGGGGGTGAGACTGAGTCCATGCTTCTTAATGAGACGGTGCCACAATGGGTAATTGACATCACTGTGGATGTAAGTGTCCTCCACTCCCACTTTGTCCTCTTATTTTTTTCCAAATCATGAAGAAAATTTACTGAATTAGATTGTATAATCTTTGATTGAAACTAGACTGCCAAGTGGAATCCTCTTCTGCTTCTGTGCAGTTCCAAAGCTGCAGAGAAATATTATTATTATGTCTCTATCTTTATTTTTAATATATAAAATGTGCTTATCAAAGAAAATAATAAATGAATAAGGTGAAATTCCCATCCTTTTCCAAACACTGTCTTCCATTCACTTCCTATTCTTCTTCCCAGAGGTAGTAAATATTAATAGCTTGATGCAAACCCTTCAGTACCTTTTTCTGTGCATACACAAGTATATATTATTTGTGTCTATATATGTGTGTCTGGATATATGTGATCCATATATAGATCATTTTATTTTGCATAGAATCTGCTGTTCTGTACTGTTCTACAACTTGGGTGTGTTTTTTTGTTTTGTTTTGTTTTTCACTTAAAAATATATTTTGGACATTTTTTCATAATAGTATATGGACCACTTCTTTTTAATGACTGCATAGTATTTCGTTGTATAACTGTACCATGGTTTATTTAGCCAGTCCCTATTAATGGACATTTAGGTTGTACCCAATGTTTTCTGTTACAAACAATGCTTCAGTGAACATCCTTGTGTATATATCTTTGTGTACTTTTTAGGGTAGATTCCTAGAAGTGGAATTGCTGGATCAAAGGGTATGCACATTTTAAATTTCAATGGATACTGCCAAATTGCACTCCACTAAGGGTATACCAGGTTACACTCTCACCAACAGTGTGTGAGTGCCTAGAACCCCACACCCTCACCAATGCTGGATACTTAGAATCTTTGCTGAAAGATAGACATATTATCTCATTGTTCTAAATTTTTTTAACTTACTATGAGGTTAAGCATCTTTTCATAGTGGCCATTTTTATTTCTTTTGTAAATTGCCTGTTTGTATTCTTTACTCAACTTTCTATTGGGTTATTTGTCTTTCTTATTGACTTGTAATAGTTCTTCATACTGAATATTAACCCTTTGACCATTCTCTTGCCTCTTGATTGAATTTTTACTTTGCTCATGATGTCCTCTGGTAGGCAAAAAGTTTTGATTTTTATATGACCAGATTAATCCTTTACGGCTGTGAGTTTCATGTCTTGCTTAGGTATTTCCCACTCCAGAGTAGCAAAAATATTTTCTTGTGTTCTCTTCTAGTATGTTTATGATAATAGTTTGTATCTAGATCATTAAAGTATTAGAATTTATTCTATTTGGTGAATTTATTCTGTTTGGTGTGAAGTGAAGTAAGATGCTGACTTTCTCCAAATGGATAGCCAGTGTGTCAACACAATTTATCGAATCATCTAAACTTTTCCTACTAATTTGAAATGCTATTTTATCATATACTACATTTCTATACACACATAGGTCTGTTTCTAGTTATGTGCTATTGACCAATTTTATGTCTGTTTAAAGCCTCATGAAAAGAGATTTAATCTCTAGAACCTTCTAGAAAATTTGTTTTCTGTCCAAGATAAACTTTTAAGAACTTAAAGCCAGTCTGACCAACCTGATGGATATTCTAGTCTTCTCTAAATTTGAGCTCCCCATAAACCACTACTTCCTTTGAGTGTGAAACTCAGTTGGATACATTGCTGACTTTAGGCCTGTGGCTTATTCCCTGGAGGAAACATCCAAAGAGGATATGACATGGAGGCTCAAAGGGGATTAATCCCCATAGCAAAGATGACCAGTTAATTTTATCCTTTATCTAAGTGTATGGTTTACATCATATGGACATTTAGGTGGTTGGCTGCACTTTCCACTCTTATTTGAAACCTCAGACCTCACTCTGATGTCAGAGGTAAAGCAAGTTAGGAGTTCTTGATTGAGCTTTAGAGGTGGACAGTGGACCTTACCAGCATAGAGTGTATGGTTTTGCTCAAAAGTGAATGTTGTGGGTTTCTCTCAAGACCCTTAAATTTTTGTTCTGGCATTTGAATGTAGACTTGAGATTTTGGTTTGTATGGCTTAAAGAATTAAAGTTTGTTTCCCTTTAATACCTTGAATTGTTATTTGAGAAGAGCCATGCTGCAATTTTATATTGCTACTGACACTGCATATAATTTGTCTTTATTTATGTTTTATTACAAAATTAAACTTTATACTTTCCCAATACCCTTTCTCTAAGGCTGACATAATTTGATAGCTTACTATAAATTTCATAGAAAGTCACTTTTAAATGTACAATAGCAATTAACTTATGAATCATGTTTTCACAAGTATTGACATCATTTTAGTTTATCAATTAATAGAAACTATTTTACTTTTTTTCACTTTTAATATTTCAGAAAAATATGCCCAAATTCAACAAAATTCCTTTCTACCTCCAACCTCATGCATCTTCAGGAGCAAAAACCTTAAAAAAGTAAGTAAATGGAGTGTCGTGCAATACTTTGATCTGATTAATTGCCAGAGCTTTTTTTATTCCTTATGATTACATTTATAGCACAGGAGGCAAGTACTAGATCTTAGGCTAATTTCATAATACTGAAAGTTTATATAATTTAACCATTTACAAAGTATGGGCTTCCCTGGTAGCTCAACTGGTTAAAAAATCCACTTGCGATGCAGGAGAGCCTGGTTTGATTCCTGAGTCGGGAAGATCCACTGGAGAAGGGATAGGCTACCCACTCTAGTATTCTTGAGCTTCCCAGGTGGCTCAGCTGGTAAAGACTCCACCTGCAATCCCTGAAAGCTGGGTTCAATCCCTGGGTTGGATTTAATTAATTGCCAGAGATTTTGTTACGATTACATTTATAGCACAGGAGGCAAGTACTAGATCTTAGGCTAATTTCATAATATTGAAAGTTTATATAATTTAACTGTTTACAGAGTACCTACTGTGGCCTTGCAGATGTTCAAAATAAGACATGGATTTTGTCTCTTGCCATATTCATAGTTTAGGACACAATCTGTGTATAATAACTGCTTTTATGGATCCTTAGAGAAAGACAAGTGTAGGGGAAAGAAATGAATCAATGACTATAGCTTTCCAGAAAGGTTTCTTGAAGGACATGGAATTTGAGCTGGACATGTAAGGTTGGTCAAGAGAAAGATATTTCAGGTCCAGAAAATCGTTTGATCAGGGATGTGGAAGTAGGAGCTTACATAAGATATTGTTAGATTTCCAAATATACACACAAAAAAGAATAGAAGAATGAACCTCATTATCCCATCAAACAGCTTAAGTAATTGTCAACATATGGCTAAACATTGTGTCATCTATACCTCTACCTTCCTTCCCTCCCACTGAATCCCCCTGCCTACACACACACACACACACTCTCACACTCACACTCAGACACAGAGGATGAACTTAAAGCAAGTTCTGGATAGCACTTCAGCAGTGTTTAATGACTGAAGTTCAAGATAGCTTTTAAAGTATGAGCCTGAGCTACTTAATTTGACCATTATTAACTGATGTCAGAGATATAGAAGTAGGTTTGGGGATAAGGAAGTTGCTGAATCTAGTTTTGGACATGTAGAGTTTGCGATGCCTTTGGGACATTGGCGGGAGGTATTGGGTTGGTGGGTTTGGAGATCAGACAGGCAGTTGAAACTCAAGGTCTTGACTGTAGGAGGAAGCTCTGGGAGAAATGGGTACATCCATCATCAGAGCCTAATAAGCAACAGGGGCTGCCTTCCCTTTCAGGAGCATTCAGTTTGCCCATGCTCTGGGAAAGTCTTTAAGGGAATAGAACCTAGAAGGCTATTCTTTATGTATATAGCTCACTTATTTGCACATATCTGTCTTAGGAGAGGACACTATAAGAAATCTGTTGGGAATTCTGAAAATGGACTAAAGCAATGCCTAAGAGCATGTATTGGTTTATGTTTCTGTGGTGTGATTTAGCCTTATCAAATGTTATCACCAAAGAAATTGGGAGAGACAGTATCCAGTGATTTCCTGATGTCACCATCTGTGCTTGCCTTTTTCAGGGACCGACTTTCTGCTAGTGACATGCTTCAAGTCCGGAAAGTAATGGAACACGTCTATGAGAAAATCATCAACTTGGATAATGAGTCTCAAACCACTAGCTCTTCTAATAATGAAAAACCAGGAGAACAGGAGAAAGAGGAGGATATTGCTGTATTGGCAGAGGAGAAAATTGAGCTTTTGTGCCAGGACCAGGTAAGTGGGCTGAGGACGCCGCCCCCTTGTTTCCAGTGCTGGTGCTCAGACTTTGCTAATGTGGTAGGATTGTGGTTTCCAGATCTGTTGCCTTGCGGGGGTCGGGGAGGGCTTCTGCTTTTAGAGACTGGAAGGAGCACGGGGTCTCCCACCTATTTGTGAGGCCCTTAGCTTCCATTTACCCTGGGGGCAGTTTTCAGGAAAGGGACAGGAGATTGAAATGCCCACGCAGACAGATGTGGATGTGCTGGTGGGTTTTTTTTCTGAAAAGGAAGCCACATGCTCATCTTGATGTGCAGAGCAGCATCTGCTGTGTTAGTTTAAGATCTGAAGAGGAGGTGAATGGAGCATCTGTGGAAATGCTGTACATGAGGATTCACTCGAGGCATTTCTCCAGAAGAATGGCTGAACGTGTCGTGTCTGCCCTAGCCACACGAGTTGCACGTCTCCCGTGCCCAGATTCATGCCTGCATGCGGCAAGAACAGGCCACCAAGCATGGGCAAGGAGAGTTCGGCATTAGCAATAACAGCATAAGGTACTGGACACCTTTTTTATTATTTATTTTTTGCTGTTCAGGTTTTGGATCCAAATATGGACCTTCGAACAGTGAAACACTTCATATGGAAGAGTGGTGGTGACCTCACCCTCCATTACCGTCAGAAGTCCACGTGAAGGGCGGGCCAGCACTCCTGGGTATTCATTTACTGACCTTCCTCTATGGCCCCAAGAGTAGTCCTAGGAAGCCCAGAGCCCCAGTGGGAACAAGACTTCTAACGACTGATTTGGTATGGACCGAGATTATCTTTCCATTGAAGTGACTAATCAAGATGTAATATAGAAACCAGTCTCCATGTGTAGATTAAGCTGTCCCCAGGGAGGCAGAGTGCCAGAGAAGAGCCCCAAGCAGGCTGTGTGTTGCGAGATGTACTGAGGACTGAAGAGAGGCCAGCACAGATTTTGCTTCCTCCTTTTGTTTCAAAGGACCTTATCTTGATCTGTTAGCACTTGTCAAAGACACATGGTAGGGCCACGTCTGTCACTGTGTTCCAACTCCAATCCCACACACTTGGGAGCTTTTCTAAGTACATTCCATCTACGCAGTACCTATGAAGGCTTTTTCCAAGTTTGTCATTAAAAAAAAACAAGTTGTTTTCACCATTTAAGACAGTTATTTTTAATAGGAATTGGCTGTTGCACAATTCTAGAGCCAGCCCATTTCATAATAGATGATTACTGTTGGGCTTGTTTTTAATACTGCATCTCAGATGTGTTGTAGGCAGATCTGTCGAAACCCCAGGTGCTGGGTCACAGCGCTTGGACTGCCAGCCTGGAGTGTGGCCAGCCCGTGCCCAGCTGGGACGCCTGGACTGCTCGGCGGCCGCAAGGAGGCGCAGCTCTCTCACGCCTTCCTCCACTGTGTTTTATGGGCAAAACCAGGTGACACCACAGGGTCTTGCCCCGGGTGAGCAGCATGACACCATCAAAACTAAAGACCATGATGAGATCCTGACTTCATTTCAATGCTACCTAATATTTCTGGTGTCAGAGTAAAAGGGTATCGTAATGAGTTAATTTGATATTCATGTCCTGGAAGTATACATGTTTGTTTTTTCCAGTTTTATATGCAGGTTTGTGTTGTTGTACCTGTATCCAGATTTCTTTTCACTGTTCTTTCTAACAATCTAAAGCTTTCATAGAATCATTTGGATCTTGTACAGAATATAACTTATTGGGGATAAACACTTCAATTTTTGGCAGAAAAAAACATACTTTGGATCCTCCCCAAGGTCATTTGTACTCGGAATAGAACAATGGTCCACCCCTATAAAACTACATAAGACAAGCCTCCTGTGTGAAGCCAGAAGCACAAGTGCCTTCAGAGGGCAGTTTATTCCAGTCCAGTTGCCTCCCCCGCTTGTGTGTGGCCCATCCCTATAATAGCAGGGACTGTGGAGGGGGTGGGGAAGTTTTCTTTTCTATATCTTCACAGGTTCAGCAGGAGGCAGCTGATGGGCCTGGGTCCAGACTTAACCATTTGAGATACTCTGATCCGCACAACTGTAGAGACAGGGTTCACTCACTGCTGGTCAGCCTCCTTTGGAAAGTGGAGTGGTCATTGCCTCCAGCACTTTGAAGAAGTGAGCAAAGACACGCCACGTTTCCAATGAGTCTGTCTCCCTTATGCAGAGAGCAATGGCTTTTTTAAAAATAAAAATCCTTTCTATCTTGAATACAACGGTGCACTTTCGGTGCACATTTTTTAGCAATAGTTGTGAATTAATGGCTAAAAGAAAAAAAAAACTCATTTCCCAGCCCTCAGCTTTGTTTGCACGAAGGGCCCTTGGGCTGAAGGAATGGGTCTCGCTGGGCCATGCTGCCCCCGTGTGCTGAGTCCTGAGGGGTGGCTGTGCTCCCTTCCCATCTTAGATCTGATCCCCCTGCCCCAGCATGGTTGTGTTTTTTTGTTGTTCCAGTCAAACCTGTAATAGTTTCCAGAAGATTTGACAGTCTGCAATGCCAAAAGGGTAAAAATCTGTATTTCACAGTTGTATAGAATAAAGGCTTTAGTTAAAATATTTCAAAGTGTATAGTACACATTTATTTCCACTTGTCATTTTCCTTCATAGCAGATTACAGAGAAAGAAACTTCTGGTTTTGTGTTTACCCTGAAAATAATTAGCATTGATATCTATTTTATCCCCCAGTTTGGGGAGGGGAGTGTGTTAACGTGATGGTGGGAAGAACCAGGTCCCTTGGGTGAGGGTGACCCTGGGTCAGGCCACCAGGTTAGTGAAGGGAAACTGGCTTCAGAACAGGCCTGGCGTGATTCTACTTCCTGGATTCCTGCAGGCAGACACTGGGCTCCCAGACAACCCAGGAACCAGGTTCTGGCACTGGCTCTGGACACAATGCCTCCCTATTCTGCAGGCTTATCAGGTGCTCTGGTAGACCTGATGAAGCTTTGCTTTTTACATGCAGTCATAGTGCAGGAAACTCGAGGTGGTTGCTGATACGGGGCCCTCCCTCCATATCTTTGGTCTCTGCCACCCAAAGCAGACTCCCTCCATATCTTTGGTCTGGGCCCCTCTATGAGCCCAACAGAGCTCTGAATTCCCTGTAAGGGCACACACTCCAAATCAAATGGTAAAGGTGGGACTTTCAGCTGGGCTGAGGCTAGAAGGCCAGGCCAGAGGCAGCTTTCATGGTAATCAGCAAGGGCTGTGGGAAGGTGAGGGACTCTGGCCAAAGAGGAGAGGACAAGTGATAAGGATCACCCCTCCATGGAGCCCTCCTCTTGCTGTGGGACCTAGGCAGAGCAAGACACACAACCCAGTCTCAGCCTCCTGAGGCACTGGGGGAGCGGGGAAGAGCCCTCTCCTGTACTGTGGGAAATAGCAGCGGGCCCTGACTTGCTCTTGTCCGGGCGCCTCATCCCTGCTTGGGGTGGGAGCTGTGTGTCAAGTGCTCCAGGCGGGAGGATGGGCTCTGAGAGCCTGCTTAGGATGGTGAACTTAAATTTGTTAACTATCATTCACCACTAGGGTGGCTAGATGACTTGTATATTTAAGAGAGATGGTTGTAAAAGTTTGGGAGCTGACAGGTGTCCCAGCTGGGGACGCTAGGTCCGCGGGATGTAGATGCTGGGGAAGCATCAGGGCCCAGGCACAGGTGAGTCTCTGCTGAAGGGCCCAGGATTTCCAACCCTCCCTCAGGAGAAGGGGCCAGGTTCACTGGACTTTGTGGTCAGCCTGAGCCAACTGTGCAGACTAGCACAGGGTAAGACGGCAAAGGGGGCGGCAGGGGTCCCCAGGGCTTGGGGGGTGCCCTCCATTACAGATAGGCTGTCTGTAATGGAAAGAGTTGAGGCAAGCCCCCGGAACGACTAGACAGCCACTCCACAGCAACCCCTTCTCCCTCACCCCATCTTCACACCTGCTGGTGCCTGGACTCTGCTGCCTGCCGTGTGGCCACAGTAACTGGAGCAGGAACACACAGTGGGCACAAGGCCCAAAGATGCCCCTCCCCAAGGCCCACGGCCTCACCAATGGAAGCTCCATGCCCGACCCAAGCAGCAGAGTCCTCTCCTCCCCCAGCTTCTGGAAAACTTAAATCTGGTGCTGTTCCCAGCCCCCTGCTACGCCAAAAGTACTTCTTTGAGATTCTTAGACAAGTGCCCAATTCCCCAAAGCCAGGACCACCAGGCAGAATGACTGCTGGCAGGTTTTCTCTTGGAGACCAGTAGGGTCTGAGTGGACACAAAAGCACCCTCATCGGCAGAAGACACTGCACAGCCCTCGGCCTCAGCCCAGAAAGCACTAACTTGGGCCACCCAACGCAGCGCGGCCTGAGCTGCCTCCCACTGCCAGGCCTCGTGAGACGCCGTCAGAGGGCCTGGTTCACAGCCCAGAGTGGTCAGGAGTGGAGAGGGCCTGGCTAGGAGCACCCCCAGACTCCACCCCGCAGTCTGGGCTCTCTGGGCTTGCTGGCTCCTCCTCTGCCTGGGCTTCAAGCAGCTCAGCAGACAGCCCATCTTCAGGTGAGGCGGCAGAAGTGAGGCTGTCGGGAAGGGTCAGCTGAGGCAGGTGGTCTGGCTGGGCCTGGGCGCCAGGGCTGTCTGGGAAGGAGACCTCAAACTCGGACCCAGACCAGGTGGCCTCACCTGAAACACACAGGGTGGAGGTGAGGAAGCCCACAGAACCGGGGCCAGTGTGGCCTGCGGCAGTCACCCCACTGACCCCCAGCTCCCGCCCCCCGTGTTGACGGGATGGGAGCGCCAGCGTACGAGCACCTTGATGTGGCTGCCCTCCCCCACAGGCCAGCCTCTAACCTGGCTAAGAGACTCAGGGCCGCCTTCGCCACAACCCAGGGTCCCCCCAAGAGGTGCCGATCCCTCACCACCACGCTCGTGAGAACCGCTGCTGGAGCAGACATCCTCCAGCCCTGAGGCTGAGACTGCAGAGGGGGTCAGCTCTGTGGAAGAGGGCAGGCCGGGCCAGACGCTGGCGTTGCTGCTGTCCAAGAGGGAGAGGCCAGACACGTCCAGGAAGCCTGGGGGAGACACACGATTCTCTGTTGGCACAGAACGCTGACCGCTGGAAGGCCAGAGCCTCAGGCTCACTGTGAGCAGTTTCTGGGGCATCTGGCCTGGCCTGAGAGTGAAGCCTCAGCTGTTTCTGAAGCCCCCAGCCAGCCCCAGAGGCTCCCCACAGCTGGTTTCTGAGGAAAGAAGGGACTGGGGTGGGTGATCAGAGGAATAGCCCGGTGGCAGAGGGCCCGGGCCTTGCCCTGTGCCCAGCGCGCTGTGTGACCTTGAGCAGGCCCCCTCTCGCCTCTGGACGGCAGCCTCCCCATCCGCACGCTGATCGTATCATCGGCGACTAGCCCGGCAGGTACGAGACAGCTGCCAACGCCCAGCCCTCAGCTTGCTCTCAGCCTGCTCTGTACCTGGGTCCATGACTCGCTGCAGTGGAGGCGGAGGCTGCAGAGGAATCTCCATGGAACGGGGCGGGTCTCCAAGGTCTTGAGCACCCTGGCCAGGACTTTCAGGCCCAGGGGGCTGTTCCTCTGTGGAGGAGTCAGGTGCCTGCAGCAAGGCCTAAGGGGAGCCAGGGAAAAAGAGGCATCAGAGGGCCCTGTCAGGACAGGGCTAGTCCAGCCTAACCCCTAGCCCACACCTACCCCGGGAGTACCACTGAGCTCACAGGAGCAAACAGCCTTGGGGATCTATTGCTTGCTCTACAGCAGATGTGTAGTCAGCCAAGAGGGGCCCAGCTGGCCTCCCATGAGGTGCCAACATGGACTTGGGGTCCCCTCCCCACTCTGCTGAGCAGCCCTGTCTGTGACCCCCTGGCATAGTCCATGCCTGGAGAGTAGTCCCCGAGTGCCCGCATGCAGACCCCAGGCACCAGCCTGATGCCCAGAGGCACTTGGACCAGACACACAGTCCCTGGCCTAACTTTCCGATAGACTCAGAGAGGCACTAGACAAGGCTCTGCCCACCCTGAGCCTCAGTTTCCCAGTCGTGAAATGAAAATGACAACCAGTGCCTTGCACTCCCCTCACCTGCAGACCCAAGTAGCAGGAAAACCGAAGCAGGTTGCACGGTCCCGGGACTGGCCCCATCTGCTCCCCCTGGGTCCCACAAGCTGGGGGGCTTCCCAGTGGCTCCACAGATAGGCTCCCGGTGAGGACAGCCCCAGTCTCCTCCTCTCCCAGCTGCAGGCCCCTCTGCCCACATGAAACTCCCTTCTTGCCCCAGCTGGTCAGTGCTCCCCACATACCTCCACGTAGTCACCCTGTTTGGAGCCTGTCTCCAGGCCAAAAGGGGCAGGAGAGTCCTGGAGGCCGGGTCCAGGCGGTGGGGCACCGGGTGGTGGGGCACCGGGTGGCGGGCCACTAGGCGGCTTCTTGTGGTGGCTGGGGGGCTGGGTTGGGATCCGGTGCAGATACCCATAACCAATACCACAGCCCAGGCTGCCAAAGGCCAGAAACGCCCTCCTGGGCTTGTCCCACAGCCCTTCCTACCCCTGCCACCCCCACCCGCCAGCAATGAGAGGGTCTCCTAGACCAACATCAGCCTCAGGACCCCTGGGCCCAGGGCCCAGCCCTCCACCCCCACCGTGGGACTCCAGGTCCATGCCCACTGGCCAGGCAACCCCCCGAGCCCCACCCTGCAGCCCTCCGACCCCAGGAAGTACCTGCCCTCTCCACCCCAGGCTGCATTGGGGGTGACAGTCACCTCCCGGCAGGAGTCAGACTCAGAATTGTAAACCATCAGCTTCAAGGGCTTCCCCTCGTGGGACTCGATGAGCGAGAAGAAGTCCTCGGACTACGACAGACACACAGCGCCTAAGCCCTGTTCCCACTCTGGGATGGGAAGCCTCACAAGACAAGACACTTCTCACAGACAGCACCCCATCCAGGGGGCCGGGGGAGCGGGGAGGAAAGGCCGCCCTTCCTCACCTCCTGGAGGATCTGGTCCGAGCCCACAACGTAGTCTGTGTAGGGGCACAGGCCTGCGAGGGCGGCAGGTGAAGAGGGTTCCACATCCTGAGGAAAAAGAAGCATGAATTATCCAACTGTCAGCCTTGCTACTGGGGGGCAGCGGGTGGAGAGCTGTGTCTTCAGGTGGTGAGTAGTATACCTGTCCTCCGTCCCCAGGCCAAGACCTCAAGCCCAGCCCAGCCCCGCCCCGCCCCGCCCAGCCCCTTGTTCCCCTTCCTCCCCCAGCTCACAGTCAGCAGAGGGCAGCACTGCATCACGGCTCACCTTACAGCTCCCGCATCTGACCACCCGAACCAACTCCAGCCTCCCCCGACCCGCTGCTAGCTGGGGCGCTGAAGACAGACACTTTAATCCTCTGCCCCAGTTTCCCGAGTTAAAAGTAGGATATATAGTACTTAGGCAAAAGGTTGCAGAGAAGACCAAAAAAAAAAAATACATGTACAGAACGAAAACCACGCCTGTCCCACAGTAAACGCCCCACTTTATTGCTGTTATTGCTGCAGGCATAGGGCTGAAAACCTCAGGGTAGGAGGGAGGTTAAAGGCAAGGGTGGTGAGAAGCAGGTGCAAGGATTGCCTTCTCCCTTGGAAAGCTCCACTGCCCCCTCCCACTCTCCCAAGAAACGTGGAAGGATTTGCATCACCACCCCCGCATTGCACTCATGGACAAACTAAGGCCAGCTGAAAAGGTTGAGAAGACTCCCGCAAGGAGTCAGTGAGCAACAGAACCTACTAGAAACCAAATCAGCCCATTTCTAGCTCAGGGCTCTTTCCATCCACAAAGCTGCCGGACTATGCGTTCGAGAACCTGGGCACAATCAGTGACTGTGCATGTCACGTGTGCATGTATGTCTATGAACGAACACTAACAGCAACAGCTGTGACAACTCAGTCACGGAGATTCACTAAGGTTCAGACCCCAGGCACCAGTCGGGTGCCCGAAGGGGCTCTCAGGGGACCCACCCCAAAAAACATATTACTGGTACACCCTAGAGTATACCAGAAAAAACACTCTTTTTAGATAAGGACTAAAGCAGCAGCAGGATTTCCCAGGTGGCACAGCGGTAAAGAATCTGCCTGCCAACGCAGGAGACACAGGTTCAGTCCCTGGGTTGGGAAGATCCCCTGGAAGAGGGCATGGCAGCTCACTCCAGTGTTCTTGCCTGGAGAATCCCATGGACAGAGGAGTCTGGTGGGCTACAGTCCACGGGGCTGCAGAATCAGACACTACTTAGGGACGGAACAATGCAAAGCAGTAATAGCAGCATTCTGGCAGCACAACAACCCTTCCAGCAGATGGCGGCCCCATCTTTCCAAAGAAGAAACCAAGGTCTAGCATGTAAGAAATCACCCAAAGTCAGAGGGCCCTGTTCAGGGAATGAGGAGTTGTCCTCTCTGGGACCCTGGATCAGGGAGCCCACACCCTGCCCTCAGAACCCCCTGACAGGCCCACTGGCTGCTGGCCTTTCCTAGGAGGCCTCCCCACACCCATCCCCAGGGACCCCCCCGCCACGCCCCCACTCACCAGTACATGCCACACGTGCTCGCTGGCGCGGCGGAAGCTGCAGAAGCGGACGCTGGCGCCCAGCAGGCCCTGGCCGCCCCACATGTTGCTGGGGACCACCTCCACCTCACGCACTTTCATGGTCTTCATGTTGAACACCTCCAGCTTCACTGGCTTCTCCACGTTGGCCTTCAGCAGGGCCTTGAGCGTGTCATTCTCCTTGTTCTGCAAGGGCAGCAGGGCTGACCCCTGGAGCCCCCACCCCTCCAGCGCCCAGCCAGACCCCCCAGATAAGTCTGGGTCTGATACAGGGTGAGGGCCTTGGTGGCCAGCTGCCCCCGAGAGACCTGGTGCAGGACTGGGTCCACAGGTCAGGGCTGGGCCTGCAGCCACTGGACCCCCAGCATCCCTAAGCCCTGCTAAACCTTCCTCCCTCGGGGCCCCCAGAAAACACCACAAAGTAAGCAAAGAGCCCCCTGAGTCAAGAGCACTGCTGAACGGCCCACTCTGAGAGGCCCCTTCCAGAGCCCTCACCCCTCTGGGCAGGCCTGGAGGCTTTGTGGACAGTGCCAGGAGTCCCCCTGCCTCTGGCCCACCCCAGAGGGACCAAGGGCTAAACTCCAGGCAGGGGCCCCATCAGGCTCACTGTTGCCCTGGAAGAAGGGGAGATAGGGTTTGGTCTCCAGGGCTGGGGTTCCCATGTGACAGCACGACGGACGGACGGACACACACATACACATGGCAGAGGGAGGAGGGGGGCCTCACCAGTCTTGAGTGCCCGATGGTGATGATGAAGTCAAAGTAGGGCTCCAGGCCTGCCTGCTGGGCGGGGGAGTTCTCCTGCACCTGTGCAGCACAGAGGCTACGGTCACTGCGCTGACCCCACGGTTCTCCCAGAAACCCCCAGCCCTCAGTTCTAGAAACCACCCCACTCCCCCTGTCCCAGAGAGGACACAGACCCCAGCGTGAACTGGGCCAGGCGGGCCGCACATGGGCACAGCCAAGGCTCACGCCATCCTCTCTCGCTGCTTTCCTGGGCTTCTGTTTTCCTCTTTCAGAAAGCGACTCTTTCCAGATCGTGATCCACAGACTACGCTTCCAGACAGCCTCACAGAAAGAGCCCAGGGCAGGAGGCCACGGGGAGGCTGGGTGACTCAGACGCTGCCCCAGAGGCCTGCGCTGGGGCCACTGCAGAGCCAGGAAGGTTTACCAGAAAGGTTCAGATGTGGACAGGAACGGAGTGTCCTGGGGTCGTGCCCAGAAAGACAGGAGTGGGGAAGACAGCCTGGGGCCAGATCCCAGAGGACCCCTGGCCCTGTGGTGACAGATCCAGGCAGGGCTGAGGAGGGCTGGCGGAGGAGAACGGACCCCGGGGTCGGGCATGAGCCTGAGCCAGGAAGCCTGGTGAGCAGCACACAGTTCCCTTTGCCATCCAACCTCCCCACAGCGCACCAGCCCCTCCAGCAGCAAGTCCCAGCCCAAGGCTGATCCTGTGCTGCCTCCCACTCCCAGACTCCCCACAGTCTCCAAAAACACAACAGCCAGGCTTGCCGCTCTGGTGGAAATCCATCTCAAAGGCACCATTCACAGAGCCTCGCTCAGACAATGCAGCCTTTATCCCCAGTTTTGGACCGCAGGTGGGCCGGCAGGCCCTCCAGCCTTCGGCTGTGAGCACTTGAAGCCCAGTGTCAACCGGGCCCCCAGGCCCTGGGCCTCAGGTGGCCTCAGGTTCTGGAAGCCTGCTTGAGGGGAAGGCCCCGTGGCTTATGCCACTCCCCAGGCCCTCCAATCGCACAGTCCCCAGACTGAAGGAACCCTCACCGCTGAGGCTGTGGGTCCAGGCCAGTTTGCCCCTGGGATTAGGGCTCCCTCCTCACAGCAGTACCAACAGAGCCTCTCCTTGCCACTTCTAGAAGCTGCCACAGCTTCCACTGAGAATGAGCCCAGAAACCCAACTCCACCCTAGCTGGCCTTGCCCAGAGGGCTGCTCCTGGGAGCCTGCTTTGCCATCCCTTCAGGGGAAAGTCTGGGAAGAGGTAGCTTTTCAGCGGAGGACAGTTCATCCGGGAGAGCTGCTCCTCCCTGCTGTGGGCCACTCCACCCCACCGGGTAAGGCCCTGGCTCCAGAGCAGGCTGGTCGCCCTGTACCCTCCTCTACCCAATGTCAGCCACTCTCCGTCATCACTGAGGCCCCGAGGCTCAGGCCCCCAGTGCGCAGGCTCTCTTCCCAGCCCATCCTGTGCCTCCACCTCCTCGCTCCTGTGGCCTTGGCCTTGGTCTGGTGGTACTTCCCCTGCCTCTGCCCTGGGCCTTGCCGGCGCCCACTATGGCTCCACAGCAGAAAGCATCTGGGATGCTGCCCACCGCACCTTCAGTCCCGCAGCAAGCGCCCCCCTCTGTCTGGCTTTCTCCTGGGGGTTCCTGACACCCCCAACCCCACAGCACTACACTGCTTTCCTAACCCGCTCCCCAACACCCATCAGGGCACCTAGAGCAATTAACTGCACGATGGCAGCTTACTCCTTCTGAGGACTGGCTGGGTGCCAGGCAAGTGCACGACCTGCTTCCCCCGTCTCACTAACCAACCCCAACTGACAGGGGAGGAAAAGCACTCAGTTATTCAACAGCAGCCTGACCCCAGGAAATCCGACCCAGAGCTTCTTCCTGCCCACAGCCCTGTAACAGCTCGCCGAGGGCAGTGACTTCTCCACCATGCTCTGCATATGTGGGAAGGCCAATTATCAGAGAAAGCAGCCCAGCTGTTCTTTGTTTGGTTTTCTTTTTACTATTAAGGAGGCAACATGACACTTCTACTTAAAACCTCCTGATGGTACCATACCTCAGCATTAAATCCTAAATCCCCAGGACAACACACAAGGCCCCACGCAATGTGGCCTCATCCTTTCCCTCACAAGGGCCTGCCCATTCAAGCACACCAGGCCCAGCTCCTCACTGCTGAAGCCCAGTACGCATAATCCTACCTCAGCATCTCCCTTCGCCCTGAACACTCACTCTTCTCCCACATATCTATGTGTGTATATATGTATATATACATATATATATATAACAGGAAAAAACTTATCGTGGAACTATTAAAAACCAATGATTTGAAGAAGGAAAGAAAATGATCAAGCAGATTAAAAAGCTATGTTCAGTTCAGTTCAGTCGCTCAGTCGTGTCCGATTCTTTGCGACCCAATGAATCGCAGCACGCCAGGCCTCCCTGTCCATCACCAACTCCCGGAGTTCACTCAGACTCATGTCCATCGAGTCAGTGATGCCATCCAGCCATCTCATCCTCTGTCGTCCCCTTCTCCTCCTGCCCCCAATCCCTCCCAGCATCAGAGTCTTTTCCAATGAGTCAACTCTTTGCATGAGGTGGCCAAAGTACTGGAGTTTCTGCTTTAGCATCATTCCTTCCAAAGGGTAGTTAATTGCAAGAGTGACCAGATAAACTTCACTTAGCCTACTGTCCACTCCTTATTTCTGAGTGTCGGCTCAAACATGACTTGATCAGAGGCCTTTCCTGACCCCTCTATCCAAAACAGCACCCACTCATCACTCTGGCCCCTTACCCTGCTTTATTCTTCTCTCTAGCAATGGTCACCACCTACCATACATTTCAATTTCTAGTCTGCTCCCTTCTCTCCCGGCTGGCACCCAAATGTAAACTCCATAAGAAAAGGGACAATGTCTCTTCTGCTCACTGCTTTATCTCCAGTGCCCGGAAATATACATGCCATAGCGTATGTGCTCAAAGTCACTGTTTTTGGCTATAAGGCTATACCGTACAACACAGGGCACATAGCAAATATTTTTATATAATAACTATAAATGGAGCACAGCCTTTTAAAATTGTGTATCTCTGTATTGTATGCATATGTAAAATTGTACATCAACTTCAATTAAAAAAATAAAGCTGCACGTATGAAATGAAAAAAAATAAAATGTTTTGTAAATGAAGACCCAGTTCCTCTTTGGAGGAACTTCCCACTCTGTTCCTCTCCAACAGGCCCTTCTTGTCTTCACTCTTAGCATCCACCCCCACCCCCTGTCAATAGCTTTAATTTGCTTTCCATCAAACCTGTTGGAAGACCCTTCTGGCTGCATGCATTTCACTGTCCACTTTTTCCACTTGGTACCACATCATGGTGTCCACTTGGGAAAGCCTATCAGCAAGCACAAATCCTGTTACCTCTGGGTCCTGGAGCCATCCTGCCTTTCCTTTTAGCAAACCTCTTCTTTGGTCCCCACTCTCCTTCCCCAACCCTCTGCCGCCTTGTTGTCAACACAGCCTCCTATGACAACAGTAAAGACCACTCAAAAGTAAGGCGTCAAACTGACAAGCTACGCCCATCTCTGCAGCCATCCACCTGGGTACAAGCCAAAAGGAGTCTGGCCCACCTGCGCTCCGGAGACAGAGACCCACCTGCCCCTCTCATCTCTGTTACAGCCCCGCCCTCTCCGAGGTACTAATCACCCCAAATCTCCATCTGGCTGCGGACCCCTCTCCCCGCCTTCAGGCCCTGGAACTCACTCCATCTCCACTGTCCTCGCGACTGCTCATCCAGGCTTCTTTGTAGCAACACGGATGACACATTCTCTGCTGAGGCCCTACGGCGCTTCTCCGCAGTGTTCCACCTGGGGACCCCCCCCCCCCACAGCAGATCTATCCCCGAGCCCTCTGCCGCCTTCTCTCTGCTCTCCCGCTCCCACTTTCCCTGTCTGGGTCTCACTGGTCTTCGACCTCTCGAAGCCTTTCGACCCCGAGAAGCGTGGGATGAGAGCCGGTGGACTCCCCGGCAGTTGGCGACCCCCTGGATCCAAGAGCGCAGAAGGCCGGGGACTGGGCTTAGCTGGCTCTCTCCTCAGGCCCAACATGGAGCGCAGTGCACAACAGGCGATCATAAATGTGTTCATACAACTGCACAAATTCTCCTGACTGAACCTGGCGCGCTCACTCTCCCCTGGGAGAAGTGCCATTCCGGAGCGGCCCGACTTCACCAGGAAACGCTCCCGCTCCCCGCAGAGCTGGCACCTAGGGCTGGCGCCGGGCCGACCGCGGCCGCAGGCGGGCCGGGACCCAGGGGTGCCACGGCGCCTTCTCTCGGCGACGGCTCCCACCGGGAAGGGCTACCACCCTCCCCCGGGAGGCCACCCAGCGCCGAGACCCCGCGGCTGCCGCCTCCGGGCCGGCGATCCGGCGTTCCCGCGCGTCGGAGCGGGTGCCGCGCCAAGACCTCCGGCGCCGCAGGGGCGACTCACCCCGTGCAGGTGGAAGCCCTCGGCGCCGCCCGCGGGCTGCTCGGCGCTGGCGCCCAGGCCCATGGCCACGGTCAGCTCGGGCGACAGTGCCCGGGGACCGCGACGCCTACCCGGGAGGCCCAACCAGGTGCCCCCAGCGCGGACTCGCCCTCTCGGCGCTCGACTACCCGCGCCTTGTCATGTGGGCTCATGGCCACGCCCACCCCTAACTCTGACGCCCTTAGCGAGCAGCCAGCTGCTCCGTTTCTAAGGACGCGCAGGCCTCCGACTTCCGGCCGCGAGAGGCGTACCCAGGACCCTGACTTGAGAATCTGACTCCCGGCGGCACCACGAGACCCCGACTCTAGAGCCCCGGGCGTCCAAAGATGAGCAGCAATGACTCCTCCCTTATGGTGCGTGACCCGGGCACTGCTCCCTCCGGGACTCCTCCTCTGGCCCATCAGCCCCGCGACCTGCAGCTCCCCTGTTACTTCTCTGACCGCCACCCGGCTTTCGCTGCCCCCGGCCTCTTCAGACGGTCTTGGTGCCTTCTCGCCTCTCTTTCCGTGGCGAGCACGTCCTGTCTAGTGTTCTCTGTGTACCCTGAGCCCCTGGCCATCATCCCCACCCAGTCTTATCTCCGAGCTCCCCTAAACCAAAGCATAAAAATCCATCACCTTGCCATTTTCCGACTCCCACCCCCGGCTCCAACCGCCTGGGCCTCTTCTGTGTCTTTCACCCTAGTGGATGGCACCACCATTTGACCCCCCCAGCCGTTACTCTTCCCCATACCCATCTCCAGCTCCTGTCTATCTGCGGAAAATATCAGCTCCTTATTTTATCTCTTAGCCCAGTATCACCACCATCTCCCAGCTGGTTTCTCTTATTTCATCTCTCTTCAGCAGTCTCCTTACCTCCACCACCACCACCAGCAACTACCCCAACACACAGACACACACAGACACACACAGACACACACACACACACACACACACACACACACACACACACACACACACACACACAAACACACACACACACACACACACACACACACACACACACACACACACACACACACTATCCCATTCCAGCTGCTTCCTATTACCCTCAGGCGCGCACACACACACACACACACACACACACACACACACACAATCCCCATGCATAAAACCATTCCAGCTGCTTCCTATTACCCTCAGGATGATGTCTGGGCTCTTTCATATGGCCCACAAGGCTGTTTACAGTCCAACCGCATCTATCCCCAACCCCAGCACCCACAAACCTTAGGGGAAGTGAGACTTCACTTTGAAATCTCAGCCTCTCTTATTGCATGACGTTTGTCAAGCCACAGCCTCCATGGGCTTTGGTTTCCTTAATTGTGAAGAATATGGAGATAATAATGCATAAGATAATAGGCATAAAGCCCTTGATACCCTTCACCACAGGTGGTTAGCCCACAATAACTTGCAATTCTAACTATTGGTGTCGTGATCCTTATTACTGGTCCTCCTTCTTCCCCCTTCTTCCCTTCATAAGGCAAAACCTGAGCTGAATTTCTCATCAACTTTTGAACCAGAGTCTGTGGTTAATTCCAAAACAAGCCATGTCCCAACTCTTTCCTAAGGAAACGGTACAGAGCTGTTTCTGTAGCTGGGGAGGAACAAGATGAGGCCAGAATATTCTTTCTCTTCTCTTTACAGAACTGGAGGAGGAGCAGGGAATAGGGGAGGGAGAAGATCAGAACAGAAGCAGAAAGGGGCCCGAGACTATTGCGATTTTGCCTTCCTCCTCGCAGGCTGAGATAATTTACTACAGCAAAGAAAAGTACTTCCGCCACGTGCAGCAGGCCGCAGCTGTGGGCCTGGAAAAATTCAACAATGACCCAGTGCTGCAGTTCTTTAAAGCCTATGGAGCCCTCAGGGAAGGTGAGGACCCATCAGTGTTGCCTCCTGACCTTAGGCACTCACCCAGCACTAATGCACTGGCTCCACCTGGATGCCTACTTCTACCCCAGTCATGTTCCCCTAGAAACAGTCTTACACAGAGTGGCTAGATTTCCAGGTTAATTCACAGAAATCTGTGTAATCTATATCTAGTTGACTTGGGAGACCTGAGAGCTCACTCTCCCTGTTCTGCACCTCAGTTTCCCTGTCTATAAAATGAGTTGGGGAGGGGGGAGAAATGACCACAGGATTAATGAACCAACCCCAGGTTTGATTACTGAACCAACCTCAGGTAACGCAGGAAAAGGAGGAAGTGGTAGGTGTGGACACAGTCCTCTGTGGGACAGAAGCAGAGAGAGGAGTAGGGCCCCTGCAGTACCAATCCACTGACATTCAGAAGGTGGTCCTGGGCCGCCCACGGCCAATGTCAGTGGACATAGAAGGATAAATATCGTCATTGGCTCTGGGGTTATATTTTATAGCTAGCTGGGAATGCCCAGAGGTCCTTCATAACCGATACAGGGTATCCTTGCAAGTACTCACAGGAAGATCTCTCAGCTCCAAGTCCTCTATCCCCTGGCCACGCGGACCATGGTGCCAGTAGCGCTTTCAGGAAGCTTCAGTCTTCAGGGAACTTGGGCCATTAGGGACCTATGGACCAGTTAGTCCAAGCCTTGGGTCAGATCACACCAAGCCTTGAGTCAGCCCTGGGTCTGCCGTGGAGCCTCCTGCCCTCTGAGCATAATAACCATGTGGGCTCTCTTCACAGAGCACATCCAGGATGCCATCAGCAGCCTGGAAAGCATCCGGAGTCACCCAGACGTGTCCCTGTGCTCCATCATGGCCCTCATTTATGCTCATAAGTGCTGTGAAACCATTGGTGAGTGCAGGCATGCTCAGCCAAGCCTGGCCCAGTGGGGAAAAGAGAGCCCTGCTCCAGACAGTGCCCCTCTTGGGCGGCTGCAGGAAGGGTGTGCACCTGTGGCCTCAGATGCTATGAGGAGTGGCTGCCAGTGCCATCCCCACAGAGACCTCAGAGAAGACCCCATGCCCAAGCCCAGTTGAGTGGGAACCACAGGCAGAATGCCTGACAGTGGGAGGGGTCCTCCTTTCAGATCCCAAGAACTGGGGAGACACCCTGCTTGCCTTTGCCAAGATCTTGTCAAGAAAAACCAAGCCAAACTAAAAAATTTCTACCCCTAAATCTCCATCTCTTTAGGGTCAGGGAGAGATTCCACAAAACTATGTACAAACTATTTCCCCATCTGGAATGGACTATGGGCCTGAGGTGGGAGATTCCGGTTTGATCTGTCTGCCCAGAAAACTCCTGGGCACAGAGGAGAAAAGACACATCTCAACCAGCAAACCCAAGTCCAGGGCTGGGCCACTCCTGTGGCCTGGCATTGCTGGTTCCCAGGCCCAGGTCAGCTGCATGTGTTGTGGGAGACTCAGAATGTCCAGGGGAAGGACAAGACACACCTCCCCATCTTAACTTGCCCTCTTCCCCCTCTCACGAATTCCCAGACCGAGAAGCAATTCAGGAGCTTGAGAGCAGCCTGAAGGAAGTCCGCAAGACAGCCAGTGGGACTGCCCTGTACTATGCTGGCCTCTTCCTCTGGCTTATGGGCCGCCACGACAAGGCCAAGGAGTACATCGACCGCACGTTGAAGGTCTCTAGCAGCTCCAGAGAGGTACAGGCCCCTGGCATCGTGGGGGCAACAGCCAAAGAAAGCAGCATCCAAACACGTCATACGGAGTGGCTCTGACTCCCGTGGAGGGCACTAGGGCTGGGGGAGGGTCACACCCAGGCACCAACAAGGCCCATGCTGGCTCAGGGTTTAGCCAACTACAAACTGGACTTTGTCCATAGAGTCCAATCTGCAGATAGGTGTTTTATGGCCTGTGCTATATCGTTTCAAAATCTTGAATTAGTTGCTAGCATTTTGAAATCAGAAAATTTTTACCTAAAAGTCCCAGATTTCTTGGTTCTTTTGAAAAACTAGATGAGCTGGCTTCACTGGGCCTGTACTCCCTCCATGCAGAGATCTGCTCGGTGTCTCTGCTTGGCTCACACAGTAGATCTCACCTGTGGTGGTCTCATGGGCCGAAGGACTGTAGAATTGGAAGCCTCAGTCTAGGCCGTGCATCTCAGCAGGGCATATATCACCCCCAGCCCCCCAGTCAGTCAATCAGTTCAGTCGCAGACTCTTTGTGACCCCATGAACTGCAGCACGCCAGGCCTCCCTGTCCATCACCAACTCCCGGAGTTTACCCAAACTCATGTCCATTGAGTTGGTGATGCCATCCAACCATCTCATCCTCTGTTGTCCCCTTCTCCTCCAGTCCTCAATCTTTCCCAGCATCAGGATCTTTTCAAGGGGGCAAAAACTGGTTCTTGAAGGAGAGGGTGAAAAATCTCATTGATTGGATGTAAAACACAAATATACACACAGAACGTAAAATCAGTCAGTGTACACGTGATACTTAATTCTCTTGGAGGGGCAGAGAATGACTAAGTGGGAAACATCTAAAAAGGCTCCTTTGTTGTTGTTCCGTTGCTCAGTCGTGTCCGACTCTTTGCGACCCCATGGACTGTAGCCCACCAGGCTCCTCTATCCATGGGATTCTCCAGGCAGAAATACTGGAGTGGGTAGCCATTTCCTTCTCCAGGGGAAAAAGGCCCATTAGAAGGGCAATAATGGAAAAGAATTGAGAAACCTTCTCTAGGCCATGAGTGGTGCTTTGGGACAGGGTCTTCCAGGTGCCCCTCTGATCTTGCCTCCCAGGCCTGGCCTGCCACACCTGCCGGACAAGGTGGGGTAAAGGCTGGAGAGGAGCTGGCAAGGCCCATGAACTCAGAGTGGCCACCCGCCCACTCAGAAGGCATTCCCAGCTTTCCATCCAGGCCAAGCCCTTACGCTGGTCTAAGGAGTGGAGGCAGCAGGAGTGGTCCTGCCCTGGTCCTCTGACCCCAGTGTAAAGTAAACAGACAGGGCAAGAGAACCATGGGGGTTACAGTGAGAGCCTCACCCCAGCCTGCAGGGTCAAGGAAGGCCGCCTACGGGAGGGGCCTCCTCCACTGAGTTTTAAAGACTGGTGGTGGTTAACCAGGTGAAGGGCATATATCACCTGGTTATATCAACTGGTTTAGGGGGTGCATGCTGGGAAGGGCTTTCCAGGTGAAGGAACAGGAGGTAGGAAGGCCCGAGAGAGAGAGCAGGGCTGCCCTGGGATCTGGGAGCAGTGGTGCCTGGCAGGGCCTCGGAAAATGGAGTGACAAAGGGGGAAGTGGGGCGGGAGAGGCAGTCGAATGGAGGCGATGCAGGAGCGAGGACTTGTCTTTCCCCTTGTTCTTATGCCAGGGCTATGTGCTCAGAGGCTGGGTGGACCTCAGCTCAGACAAACCCCACACGGTGAAGAAGTCCATCAAGTACCTGGAGCATGGCATTCAGGACACCAAAGACGTCCTGGGGCTGATGGGAAAGGTAGGCAGTGGGGAGGCGCGGGGTGGGAGTGTCCCCAGCCAGGGGCCGCCGTCTCTAGGGCCCCACCTGGTGGATGAAGAGCAGAGTCCCGGAGAGGGCCGGGGCCACAGAGCAGCGCTGGGCCTGCCCCAGTCCTTCCTGTCTGAGTTTCTGTCTGTCTCCTGCCTAAGATCTCAGGACTTATGCTCCCTGGGCTCTGGTGGGCTTTTTTTCTCTCTATCCCTTTTGTTTTCACCCACTGTCCCTTTTCTCTACCTTTTCCTTTCTCATCTCACCTGTTAAACTCACTCACTTGGTCATAAGAGAAAGAAGGTATGTGTTTTGTATTTTCTGATCTTAAATTGTTGCCTTTTTCTGATGTGACCCTCGCTGAATCAATCTATGAGAGAAAAAATCATCCTCTTACCTGCTTCTGTTTGTATATACCTATCGTATAAAATGAATGTTTGCACGCATGCTCAGTCGTGTCCAACTCTTGCAACCCCATGGACTGTAGTCCGCCAGGCTCCTCTCTCCATGGAATTTCCCAGGCAAGAATACTGAAGCAGGTTGCCATTTCCTCCTGCAGGGGACCTTCCCAGCCCAGGGATCAAACCCACATCTCTGGTGTCTTCTGCATTGACAGACAGATTTTTTTTTTTTTTTTTTTACCACTAGTGCCACCTGAAATGAATGCGTGCTCATTGAAAAACCAGAAGTCTAAAAAAGTCAAAATGGCCTCCTTTTAGACCTGCCACCCCCAAACAACCCATGGCAATATTATAGGGCCATGTCTCCTCGTCTCTCTGCTGCGCGTTATTTCAGGGTGTACCTTCAGTGGTTCGCTGGGGAGCAGAAGCCATGAGGTTATCACACAGGAGGATTATCAGGCTGTGCCCTCGGGACCGACATGTGTAGGGGAAGTGAAAGAAGTAGGAGGGAGAGCTTGGACTGTGCAGCAGCCCTAGTGGCGGCCTCAGCCAGCTCTGCTTGGAACTGTGGAGCTGGGGTGGCCCTGCCCTGACCCCCTCCCTGATAAGATGTTGGCTGTAGGCTGCCCCTCGGGGATGGGGGCAACCTGGTACCTGCGGGCTCCCTGAAGCCACAGGGGAGCCCAGGAGGGAGGCTCCTCCAAGAGATATCAACAGCCACCCCCACCCCCTGGTCCTGAAGGAGGTCACACACAGCACCTGCTTCAGGACAGCAGACAGGGGGATTTCATATGGTTATTATCATAGGGCACCTTACCATTTGGTCTCTTCATGTAGGGTTGTGTCATAAGCACGTGTCATTTTGACATAAAGTCAGGCCACTACTGCGTGGACCTAATATAATTTGCCAAATTTGCCTCCTAGTGTTTGTATATTAAGGTTGTTTTTAGTTGTACGTGTAGAAAGAAAGCTTCAGTGAACACGTCTATACATAAATTTTTGTTTAGAATACTCCTCTTCTTGTTTTTAGTAAGTCTCTTAATGGAAGGTTGCTGTAGGCCAAAGCCAGCCTTTTGGAGTCCAATTTCAAGCCTTTGGGAAGCATTGCCCTCTGCCCCTTCAGGCATGTGTCATGACTTGCCCAGGAGAGCTAGTGGCTGGCTGCCTGCAGAGACTGTGACCCCAGCCTGGTGAGCCTTGACAGAGGAAAAGTCCCACAGACTTGATATGTGGGAAGAGGGTTACCTGCAAACTGTTGCCGACTCGCGGCGGCTGCACCGGCCGCAGTGAGCAGTTTTCAGCAGTGAATTTTAGGAAAGTGAATGGGAAACGATGGGCCTTATGTGGAAATTGAAAGTGCTGAACCTCCCCACTAGGGGGTGCCATCCCATGACTTTGTCCCAGGCCTGCAGGGGCTCAGCTATCTCAGCTATATCTCCTGTAGTCCCTGCCTTGTTCAGTTGCTCAGTCGTGTCCAACTCTTTGCGATCCCATGGATTGCAGCATGCCAGACTTCCCTGTCCTTCACCATCTCTCAGAGCTTGCTCAAACTCATGTCTGCTGAATTGGTGATTCCATCCAACCATCTCATCCTCTGTTGTTCCTTTCTCCTCCTGCCTTCAATTTTTCCCAGCATCTGGGAAATGAGTCAGCTCATTTGCATCACGTGGCCAAAGTATTGGAGCTTCAGCTTCAGCATCAGTCCTTACAATGAATATTCAGGATTGATTTCCTTTAGGATTGACTGGTTTGATCTCCTTACAGTCCAAAGGACTCTCAAAGAGTCTTACCCAACACCACAGTTTGAAAGCATCAGTTCTTCGGCGCTCAGCCTTCTTTATGGCCCAACTCTCACATCCACACATGACTACTGGAAAAACCATACCTTTGATGAGATGGATCTTTGTTGGCAAAGTAATGTCTCTGCTTGTTAATATGCTGTCTAGATTTGTCATAGCTTTTCTTCCAAGGAACAAGCATCTTTTCATTTTGTGGCTGCAGTCACCATCTTCTGGAGCCCAAGAAAATTAAGTCTGTCACTGTTTCCATTGTTTCCCCATCTATTTGGCATGAAGTGATGGGACCGGATGCCATGATCTTGGTTTTTTGTATGTTGAGTTTTAAGCCAGCTTTTTCACTCTCCTCTTTCACCTTCATCAAGAGGCTCTTTAATTCCTCTTCGCTTTCTGCTATAAGGGTGGTGTCATCTGCATATCTGAGGTTATTGATATTTCTCCCAATTGATATTTCTGGCAATCTTGATTCCAACTTGTGCTTCATCCAGCCCAACATTTCTCATGATGTACTCTGCATATAAGTTAAGCAAGCAGGGTGACAATATACAGCCTTAACGTACTCCTTTCCCAATTTGGAACCAGTCTGTTGTTTCATGTCTGGTTCTAACTGTTGCTTCTTGACCTACATACAGGTTTCACAGGAGGAAGGTAAGGTGGTCTGGTATTCCCATCTCTTGAAGAATTGTCCATAGTTTGTTGTGATCCACATAGTCAAAGGCTTTAGCATAGTCAATGAAGCAGAAGTAGATGTTTTTCTGGAATTCTCTAGCTTCTTCTATGAACCAATGGATGTTGGCAGTTTGATCTCTGGTTCCTCTGCCTTTTCTAAATCCAGCTTGTGCAACTGGAAGTTCTCAGTTCCCATACTATTGAAACCTAGTTTGCAGGATTTTGAGCATTACTTTGCTAGCATGTGAAATGAGTGCAATTGTACAGTGGTTTGAACATTCTTTGGCATTGCTCTTCTTTGGAATTGAAATGTAAACTGACCTTTTCAAGTCGTGTGGCCACTGCTGAGTTTTCCAAATTTGCTGGCATATTGAGTGCAGCACTTTAACAGCATCTTTTAGGATTTGAAATAACTCAGCTGGAATTCCATTCCCCTGCCTTGCCTGTCAGAAAACCCCAAGACTGCTGTGGACCCGATTTGTCACTCTGAATGATGGCTCCTGCACACGTGCCAGGCTCTGCTCCTGTCTTGGTGGGGACACTGACGCCCACCGCTCATTTTTGGTGGGCACTGATGAAGGCTCTTCTGTTTGGCTTCCAACAGGTGATGTACTTCATGATGCTGCAGAACTACTCGGGGGCCCTTGAGGTGGTGAGCCAGATCACCGTCACCTGCGGGAGCTTCCTGCCTGCTTTGGTCCTAAAGATGCAGCTGTTCCTGGCTCGGCAGGACTGGGAGCAGACGGTAGAAATGGGACACAGGTGAGGGGGGGCTGACCTGATGCTTCCTTCCTTTGCCGCTTCAGGCCAGTTCAGTTCAGTTGCTCAGTCGTGTCTGACTCTTTGCGACCTCATGAACCACAGCACGCCAGGCCTCCCTGTCCATCACCAACTCCCAGAGTCCACCCAAACCCATGTCCATTGAGTCAATGATGCCTTCCAACCACCTCATCCTCTGTCATCCCCTTCTCCTCCCACCTTCAATCCCTCCCAGCATCAGGGTCTTTTCAAATGAATCAGCTCTTCGCATCAGGTGCCCAAAGTATTGGAGTTTCAGCTTCAGCATCAGTCCTTCCAATGAATATTCAGGACTGATCTCCTTTAGGATGGACTGGTTGGATCTCCTTGCAGTCCAGGGGACTCTCAAGAGTCTTCAACACCACAGTTCAAAAGCATCAATTCTTCTGCGCTCAGCTTTCTTTATAGTCCAACTCTCACATCCATACATGACTACTGGAAAAACCATAGCCTTGACTAGACTTCCTTTGCCAGTGGAGGGGACTGATTGGTCCCCTCTTACACAGTGGCAGGATGGGAGATACTGTGTGTTTGATGGAACAAGCCATAAAAGTCAGCATTGTCAGTGGGAGTTATAAATAGTGATATGGTCACATTGGGGGTTGGGGAGCAGAGGGAGGTTGGACGTGAACTAGGCACTCACCTGTCATAGCAGGAAGCCCGCAGTGGAGGCCTATGGTGGGAAGATCAAGAAACAGGCCTCTTGGGACTTCCCTGGTGGTCCCCTGGTTAAGACTTTGCCTTTCAGTGCAGGGTGTACAGGTTCGATCCCTGGTCAGGGAACTAGATTCCACATGCCTTGTGGCCAAGAAACCAAAAAACATGGAACAGATCAGTCCTGTAGCAGATTCAATAAAGACATTAAAAACGGTCTACATCCAAAAAAAAAAAAATCTTTAAAAAAAAGTTGGAAAAGAAATAGCCCTATCAAGTGATCTAAGCATAGTGTTTAGGAGAGAGAACTACCAAAGGAACCGAAGGCAACAAGAGTTAGAGGTAAACAGCAGTTGTGTCTGAGGAGTAGGCGGGGAGGGAAGAATAAAGGCAGAAAGGGACTGTTGCAGTATGGAATTTTAAAACCTGTGGGTGACAGAGGCCTTTGCCTGAGAGAAGGCTTTAGTAGCAAGCTGAGTGCACCAGGAAGACAGCAGAGGGAGGATTCGGGAGTTACGGAGACTTGCGGAAGCCCAGTTCCGAGGAGAGGGTGATCCTGAAGCACTTCCACTGTGAACAGAGATAAAGATGGCTTCAGGGGAGGGATGTTTGAAGGAGGGTTTTCAAAAATGGAATTTTCTAGATAACTGAAGCTTATCTCTTTAAACTCTACCGCTTTAACCATTTTTATCACAGTCATCATAAAACATAGAGTACTAATTTTCTTCCTAAAAAGAGTTCATGGACTGTTTTTCCCTGAGTGATCATGAGTCACCAGTACAGTTCAGTTTAATTCAGTCGCCCAGTCGTGTCTGACTCTTTGCCACCCCATGGACTGCAGCACGCCAGGCCTCCCTGTCCATCTCCAACTCCCAGAGCCTGCTCAAACCCATGTCCATCGAGTTGGTGATGCCATCCAACCATCTCATCCTCTGTCGTCCCCTTCTCCTCCTCCTTTCAATCTTTCCCAGCATCAGGGTCTTTTCAAATGAGTTAGCTCTTTGCATCAGGTGGCCAAAGTATTGGGAGTTTCAGCTTCAGCATCAGTCCTTCTAATGAACATTCAGGACTGATTTCCTTTAGGATGGACTGGTTTGATCTCCTTGCAGTCCAGATTATGTGTGTGTGTGAGGGGGTGGAATACAAACATACCTCTTCCTTCCCTATGGAAGGATGCTAACTGGAATCGGAGTCTCACACAGAGGCCCTGGTAGGAAACTGGAAGTGATTCTGGCCTGTGCCAGGCCTGGGCGGGCCCTCCGCGGCCTCTCTCACAGCTGGCTGGTGTCCTGGGCAGGAACTCCTGGATCAAGAGCTTGCTTTGGAGGCTCCACCTTGGGCCCCCAGGATACCTGGAAGCCCGTGTGTTTCATTAGTTTCATGTAGTTGATAGTGTCAACATTAGAATGAATTACAGAGTTCTAACCCCTAGAGCACCAGGGCAGTCCCGCCCCTATTGCTCTTTACATTTCTGCTCTCTGTAGATGTTTTTCTCTTTCCAGCCCTAATATTATTCATTTTTTCCTTCTCTTTTAGTTCTCTCCACCAACGTTAAAATAATTTGTTTCTTCCATTAGTCTTGTTAAACAACCAGCTTTGAGTTTTGTTGATGCTATGATATCCTTGTTTTCTAATTGACTAATTCTGCTGTTTATTATTTCCTGCTAACTACCTTCTGTGGAGGTACTCTGTTGTTATTGTCTAACTCTTGAGTTGAATGCCTGGCCATTCTAAATCTTCTTGTAGAAGATAAGCATTTAAGTCTATAGACGTCCCTTGAGGTACCATTTAACAGTGTCTACACATCTGGATATTTCAGTAGTATCTTCATCATTTGGTTCTGCGATATTTCAGTAGTATCTTCATCATTTGGTTCTGCGACTTCTCTAACATTGGTTCTGATTCATTTTTAGTCCATACGTCATTTTAAAAGTTTTTTTTTTAATTTCTAAATTATGAAATTCACAGTGCCTTCAAAATCATCATAAATGCCTAGAACTCTTTGAATGTTGACTCTGCCTAGTTGTGTTGAGAGTTGATATGTCAGTTAGAATAATTGTTAAGCAGAAGGACCATTGCCTAATCCGGCTGAAAAAATGAAGTTTCCTATAAAGAAACAAAATATTGAAAATTCCAGGGAATTCTTCAGGGAATTCCCTGGTGGCTCAGTGGTAAAGAATCTGCCAGCCAGTGCAGGAGACATGGGTTCGATCCCCGGTCCAGGAAGATCCCATGTGCCCCACAGCAGCTAAGCCCGTGCACCGCAAGCTCTGAGCCTGTGCTCTAGAGCTCCCCACCCCCAACTACTGAAGCCCGAGTGCTCCAGAGCCCATGCTCTGCAACAGAAGAAGCCGCCACAATGAGGAGCCCACACTTCACAACCAGAGAGTGGCCCCTGCTCGCCACAACTAGAGAAAAGGTCCTGTGGCAACAAAGACCCAGCACAGTCAAAAATAAATAAATAACTAAAAAAAAAAAAAAGAAAACTCTGTAGTGTGATCAGGAGCTGCACCTCCCCAGTGACACATGATGGAAACCAAAGTTTCCATCTTACAGCTGCAGACTTGACCCCCTGCCCCCTGACCCTGGTACCACAGTCATGCCTGTGTAATCTGGGATATAAATAGGTTTCTGTCATGAAGACACCCCCAAATAAGGGACTTAACATAAAAGGTTATTCCTCTCTCAGGGAAAAGTTTGGATGGTGGGCCAAGACAAGGATGACAGCTTAACTCCCTAGGGCCCCACGCCTCTCTCCCTGCTGTCCTGTTCCTAGGATGTGGCTCACATGGCCCACGTTCCAGCCAGCAAGGAGGAGGAAAGAGAAGAAATGGAAGTCACGCTGTAGGGATACCCCTGGATATACCCTGGGCACTTTCATTTGCATCCTATTGGTCAGAACTTAATCACATGGTCACACATGAGCTGCAGAGGGAAGCTGGGAAATGTAGTGTTTATTGCAGTAGCCACATGCCCCAGCAGTTCAGCAGGTTCTATTAAAAGGAGAAGGGGAGGATAGATGTTAGGGGACAATCAGAAGATGCCACCACACCATCCTAACCTTGCCTCTGAACACTCTCAATCCACATGGGTCCTCTTCCTGTTTCAGAATCCTCAAAAAAGACCGAAGCAATATCGATGCTTGCCAAATTCTAGCTGTGCATGAGCTCGCAAGAGAAGGAAACATGACCGTGGTGAGTTCTTTCAAGACTCAGAACTTGAACCTTGAAACCAACCCAGCCAAGGAGGTACCCTCCACAGCACCTCCACCCCCAAGGCCTTGGAGGGGGCTCCCTGAGACTCAGCTCCCTACGCCCATCCACACCCTCGGGGCTCTGGTTTGGTCCTTGAGCCACACAGTTCCAAAGGCTGGCAGTGAGGCTGACATACTGCTCTGGTTCTGCCTCGTGTTCCCTGTTTGACCCGGGCAGGTGTCTCCACCTGGATGAGCCCCAAGATGCTCATCTGTGAAAATGGAGCTAATTCCACCCACTCTGTATGGTTGTTATAAGGTCCAATTACAGGACACGTAGGACGACTGGGAACAGTGCCCAGTGAGGTACAATAACTTGCTCCATTTCAACTGATGGAAGTCATGATTGTGGTTTGTTGCTGGTTTGGGTTTTGGCTTTGTTTTTGCCACGCTGCCTGGCTTGCGGGATCTTAGTTCTGTGACGACGGAGTGAACCCAAGCCCACAGCAGTGAAAGTGCTGAGTCCTAACCACTGGACCACCAAGGCATTCCCATGGTTGTGTTCATGTTTCAGGAAATGCCTTTTTTTAAGGGAATGGTTAGAATTGTTCAGATATTGACCAGGCAGTACCTGGCCCCATGGGCTTCCCAGGTTGCTCAGTGGTAAAGAATCCACCTGTCAATGCAGGAGACGTAGGTTTGGTCTCTGGGTCCCCTGGGTCAGGAAGGTCCCCTGGGGGAGTAAATGGCAACCCACTCCAGTATGAGTATCATGTGGACATAGGAGTGTGAATGGCTACAGTCTGTGGGGTCACAAAGAGTCAGACACAACTGAGCAACTTAGCATGCACCTGGCCATAAACTTGCTCCTAAAACTTGTAGTTTTCCAGAGAAACCCCAAAGAGTCCTCAGATGCAGTCAGAAGCACCTCGAATTCCTAATGAAAACCTCCATGCCCAGACACGTTCTTATTTTCAAAAAGAGTTTGTATCTTCAGTGAAAACCCTGCCTTCTTAATAAAGACATTGCCTCTGCAGAGTGTGTGACCAGTCAAGAGGCCCTAAGGGGTCATGGCAAGAAAAGGAAGTTTCTGGTTCCTTTTGCACAGCTCTGAGGTTATGGATTTTGTGGTGTGGGGTGAGGCGGAGGGCATGGTCTGTATTTGGTAGGAACCCTCAAAAAGGGCCCAAGCCCTGTCTCTGGGTAGAAACAAGGGAATAGGCCTGTCCTCAGCTCCCTGAGAACCTGGGGCCCTGAGCAAGCCTCCCAAGGGCCTGGCCTCATGGTTAGGCCCAAGGGCAGTTAGCATTTAATGCCCCTCCTTTGCCCCATCTCAAACCCTGGGATCTGCCCCTCACCCCAGCCCAGGTTGCATAGTCCTAAGCTTGCAGAGAAGATCCACCCCACCGCATATTCTCTCCTGGTACTTCTTTGCTGCTGTGAACTAAGAACTCTCTACCCCACATAGTGAATGGGCAGAAGAGTCCACGAAAGAATACAGGCTTTGGACTCAGTCAGCCATCTAGATGGCTGGGTAACCTTAGTCAAATGACCTTAACCTTTCTGACCCTTCATCTGCTAGACTGGAAAATTCAGTTACACTTACTGTCAGAGTCCCTGGGAGGATTCACTGGAATGACAGAGAGGCATCAATGTGGTGACTCAGGTCAAAATGGAACAGAAGTTTGGGGCCAGAGACCCACTCTGACGGTTTGCTCCTGGGCCAGCCCAGGTGGTTTGCAACTGGCCGGGGGGCACCGCTGTGTGTGCACCATACAGCTGGCTTTTGGCACTGTTTGGGGCCGTCTCAAAGGGCAGCTGCTCTTTCCGAATTCGTGAATAAAGGGGCAGTGCTGGCTCTGGAGAGAAAGCGCCTGCAGGCCCCCAAAGTGGTACTGAAGCCTGGGCACACCCAAGGCCAGTTATCTCTGAATCTCTGGCGTTGGTGCAGAGGCCCGAGTGTGTTTAAGATATCTCAGCTGGTACTCCAGGCAGCCTCCCTTGAGAACCTTTGCCCCACTCCCCTTTTACCTACTGCCTTTGATGTTGTGTTTTGTTCTTGCAGGCTGCCGAGCACGTTAGGAATCTGATTAAGGCACTGGAAACAAGAGAACCCCAAAATCCAAGCCTCCATCTTAAAAAAATTCTTGTGGTGAGCAGACTGGTAAGAAAGCTCCTCCCTGGTTTCTGAACTAGCGCATCTTGTCTTATTCCCAGGGGAGATCTGTGGTCCCCCAGAAGCTCCCTCAGGACCCCGCCCCACCCTCTCCGGCTTAAACTTGATCTCTCAGACTAGTGGCCCAGGCCCTGGGGCCCTAGCCTGCCTCCGTCCTATCACGGTATCAGGTGGCCTCTGTCTCCTGTGCCCACATGCCCTTCAGAGATGCTCTGAAGACCACGGAAGTGAGATCTGGAAGCGCTTTCAGAGTGGGAGGCGCCCTATTTGGGGAAAGAGGGCAGCAACATAGCAGCTGTGGAAGAACAGGGTGCTGGAGCCCCCGACTCCCGTATTCTTTTTGTGAAAGAGACCCAGGGAGGCTGCCTGCCTAACCCTCTCTGACGCCAGGCTCAGTGCAAACAGAGCAGGCTGCCAAACAGCCTGTCTCTGTCACAACCTTCAGCCCCAGAGCAAAATTTACTAGAAGGGGGACTTCCCAGGTCCTCCCATGGCTAAGACTCTACTCTCCCAATGCAGGAGGCCCGGGTTCCATCCCTGGTCAGGGTACTATATCCCACATGCTGCAACTAAGAGTCCACACGCCACAGCTAGAGATCCCGTGTGCCCCAACTAAAAAAAAGAAAGATTTCCCCTAAGGAATCATCATAAGAGCAGGGGCAGCTCTGGGGATCGAAGTCCACTGGGATACCCTCTCTCCCTCCACCTCTGTGTCTGATTCTCTCTGCTCATTCTCCACGCACAGCAGGGAATGGGGCTGCTCACAGCCCTCAGGGCCACTTCCCATCAGTGCGACACCAAGAGTTCCCCTCATGCAGCTTCAGTTTGTGAAGAACCTCCTGTTTACTTGTTGGACCAGTGACTATGGCCAGACACGGGGCTGGGTCCCTCTGAGGGCTCCGTGCCTGGAGGCGGGTCCACACATGTGGCCACCGGGGTAGGGGGGATTCTTTGTGAGCTGGACAGCTACCTGGACACATGGTACTTCTGGGGCTCTCCTGAGCACCCCTGAGTCCTGCCAAAGTGTCCCCCATTTGCAAGATGGCCTTGTTGAGGAGTGACTGGTTTCCCCGTCCCTGTGTCTGTTCCTTTCAGTGTGGGAGGCACCAGGGGATTCTGCAGCTGGTGTGTAGCTTCATCGAACGAACCTTCATGGCCACATCCTCCGACGCCCACATGGCCACCGAGCTGGGCTACCTCTTCATCCTGCAGGACCAAGTAAAGGAGGCATCTCTGTGGTACTCAAAGGCCATGAAGCTGGATGAAAGCAGCGTGGCTGCCTTGACAGGTCTGTGCAGGCTGGGCAGGGACGGGGGCGGCAGGCTGGGGGATGGGAGCCAAGCAGGGTGACCTCCATGAATCCAGAAGAGAGGGGTTGGCAAGCATTCTTCCCAGAGGGTATGTGAGTTTGGGGGTACATTGTAGGATGGGGTGCCTTTCGAGGCATCTACACATATAGACATAAGAGGCACAGGAATTCTCGAAAGCAGTCAAAGCCATTCTCATCTCCTTCAGACCTCTGATAGCCACACTCTGTCTGACATGCTGGGTCAGCCCTGCCTCCTCTCAGGCCCCACCAGGCCAGCACCCCCCTGCCCCACAGCCGCTCACCTCACCTCTGTAGACCCTTCCTCTTCAGACCCCCTTGCTGAAAGGCCACCAGAGTGAGTAGTTTTGAGAGTTTTGCTTCCCCATGTGTCCCAGGGCTTCCCTCCCACTTTATACAAATGTCCAGTGAATTTTCCAAAGCCCAGTTTTCATTTTTACACAAAGCTCTCAAATCTGTGGTCTCTAGCGAATCCTGAGACAGAGGTATTTGACTTTAGTAGAGGCAGCCTGGTGATCAGTGCCCCCAGGCAAGCCAGCTTCCTGCCCCGGCTCTGAGGAGTTATGTCTTTTGGGGGCAAAGTCACTTCTCGCTAAACTCCAAGCGCATCTGTGTGGCACAGTCAAAAAAGCAATCCAAGTGTTTGGTCTTGATTTCTGGTTCAGTGCATCAGGCTGACTCCTTGGTCATCACTTCTTCCTCCCTCCCCAAAACCCCCCCAAAGTCATGGGCAACATTTTAAAAAGATGGTGAGTCCCTATAACAGCCCCAGAAACAGGGTAAGGTGCCTTTGGTAGACCAGGAACTCTGAAGAACTTCGCATTTCTAGAAGATATTAAGCAAATCGCATTCAATCTGGAAGCTCTGAGCAAGTCTAGAAACCTATAAACCAACATGGGCAGAGACGGGGCAGCTAAAGAAATGAGTAGATCAGCTTTCCCCAGAGGGCTCCAGGAAAAAGAAAAATTTAAAAACACACACACACAAGCTCTGGGGTCCCCAGAGGCTAGGAGCAAAATATGTCATGGGGTCATCATTGAGATAACAGGAGGGTTATTGGAAGCCCAAGAATGGGATCAAGGAGACTCTTAGCAGGGGGTGGGACAGGACAGAGCAAAACAAAGCCCCCCATGATGTCCCACCACCAGCAGGGACATGAAGGGCAAAAAACTTGAATGCCCAACACATAGGAAAAATCCCCTGAAACGTTCCTCCACCAGTCTGAGTCCTTGCCCACTTCCTCAATTCAAGGGAGAGCCCCTGCTGGTCAGCCAAAAGGGAAGTCCACACACTCCAGCCAAACCTGAGTCTACACATATGTGTCCTTGACTCATCCATCTTACCTGGCCCGTCCGGGAAAATCAGGGGCCTTAGCAATTTGAGACGTCTGCCCTGGTTGCTAATAGTCATCACTCTAGTCCATTTATAAATCTGCTAGCAGTTTGAAAGAGGGGCCAAGTGAAACATGCAAAGCAGTGGCCCTCTGAGGAACAAAGTTAAGGCCAGATACAGAAAAGGCTTTGTCCCCAAAACACCTCCTGTGTTGGCTGACTCTAGAGTCTATTAGGTCCGTGGGTAAAGAACATGCCACTAGGAAAAAAATACAGTAACAAAAAAAGAGTTGCTGAAAATTAAAAATATGATTTTTGCAAAGTAAAAATGTCCATAGATGAGCCAAATAGTGGGACGGATATGACTGAAAACCAAGATGGTGGTGAGGAAGACAGAAATAAATGTACCCAAATGGTCAAGGAATAAATTGTAAAAAAAAGAGTAGGAACAGAAGGGATTTGTCCTCCCAACATCAAAACACATCAAAACAAGAGGAGTTAAGGATTTCCTTGGTGGCTCAGTTGTAAATAATCCACCTGCCAATGCAGGAGACACAGGTTCAATCCCTGATCCAGGAAGATCCTGCGTGCCTCGGAGCAGCTAAGCTCATGCACCACGGCATTGGGCCTGTGCTCTAGAGCCTGGTAGCCACTTCCTGAAGCCTGTGTGCGCTACAGCCCATGCTCTGCAACAGAGAAGCCACCACAGTGAGAAACTAGGGCGCCGCAGCTATAGAAAATCCCACAGCAGCAAAGACACAGAACAGCCAAAAAAAATATATATATATATATTTTTTTTTTTAAAAAAGAGAAGTCCGTTTGAGGCCATTCCTGGAATACACAAACAGATCAACAGGATAGAAACAGGCCTTATGATAAAAATGACATTTCAAACCGATAGAGTTTCAATAACTCGTGGTCGAATACCTGACTATTCTTTACGAAAAAAAAATAAAGGTAAACACCCATTTCACATTATCCTCAAAAATAAATTCTAGATGACTTAGATATTTAAACATAAAAGTTAAATTGGACTTGGGTTGCCCGGGGAATTCTAAGCATAACTACAAACTCAGAAGTTCTAAAGGAAAATATTTGACCAATTTATGTAAAAATTTAAAACTACTGGATGGCAAAAAGGCAGAGGAAAAATAGTTAAAAGGTAAAAGGCAAACTAATGGAAAATGTTTGTAACAAGGATTATATATAAAGAGAATAGAGAGGGATAAAAATCCATCCAAAGAAAAACAGGAAAAAGCTATAAACAGGAAAGTTACAGTAGAAAAGGCCACTAAATATATAAAAAGATGCCCATTTTCCCTAAAAAAAAATTTTTTAAGTGAATTAAAACAAGTTATTCACTCTTTAGCATGGTAAAGAGTAAATAAAGCATGTTTGTGAGGTCGTGGGGAAAGAAAAAAATACTTCCAAATTCTTGACAGTATTACTAATTCAAATATCCTTGGAGGGCAAGCTGGCCTTATCTATCAAGGTTTTAGATGTACATGCCCTTTGACATCATCTCTACATAAGGAGTTAGAACACAAAATGTTGACCATGGCATTGTAATATTTAAACCCTGAAAACCAACAAAATGTGAAACGAGGAGTCCTTCAATAGTGCAGTAGTTAAATAAATGGTTACATTGGCAGTGAAATATTATGTCACCATTGAAGAGAATGGGGTAATTTATATGAACGGATGGGAAAATACACTATCCACTAATAACATGCAAATGCTTTGCAAGATGTTTGAAGAAATACACTCCAATCTGTTCATACTGATTCTCTCTAGAGAAAGACACGCTGAAAGCAGAATGTGAGCTGGGGATGTTTTCCTTGCCCTACGATTTGAACGCTTCCCCGCAAGCGCATAGCACTCTTTGAGCGTATGAAGACATGGGAAAGGGTCCCTGCCGTCCACTGTCCCTTGGCCTGCTGGCTCTGCCACAGAGCTGGCTGTTCATCCCAGTTCTGTCCCCTCCCAGGGATCATCTGGTGCCAGATCTTAGACGGCCACCTGGAAGAGGCCGAACACCAGCTGGAATTCCTGAAGGAGGTGCAGCAGTCCCTGGGGAAGTCTGAGGTCAGAGCTCTGTGGGGGCCGAGGTTGCCCTGGGATCCCGCCCCTGCCACACCCCCTCCCTTTTCCCACCCCCAGTTGCCCCTTGGACTTCTGCTTCTCCTTGGCCTGCTAGCTCTGCCTAGTGGGCATTGCCTCCAAGACCCGTGCCTGCTCCCACAGGTGCTGGTTTTCCTCCAAGCCCTCCTGGCGTCCAAGAAGCATAGGGGGGAGCAGGAGGCCACGACGCTGCTAAAGGAGGCCGCTGAGCTGCACTTCTCCAGCATGCAGGCCCTCCCCATGAGCTCCGAATACTTGGAACGGCTCGACCCCACCTTCCTGGTCTGCATCGCCAAGGAGTACCTGGTCTTCTGCCCTAAGCAGGTTGGACTGGTGAACAGGTCTGGGCAGAGGCAGCAGAGGCAGGACCTACCTGGCCAGTCACTAGGTTGCTTGAGCCTTGGGCAGTCGGGGAGCCCAGTGCTTTTCACATTTGCACGTGCAACATGCCAATCACCCAGGAAGTGGGGCACAAGCCCTGCGTCTCCTAGGTGATGCTCATGCTGCTGGTCCAGGGACTGCATGTGAGGAGCGGGGCACTGGCCTCTGTTCATCCCAGGGAGGAACTGGGCTCCCTTTCCTCCCAATGTCTTCTAAGAAGTATTTTGGTCTTTCCTTGTTTGTCCGGCCTTCCCAGACAATTGAGATTCCCTGTGGGCAAGGATTGTATCTTACATGCCTTAATATCCCCCAAGTGCCTCCTAATGCCATCCCACAAATATCTACTGAGGGCACCACCATGTGCCAGATGCCATGCTTGATAGGGGGACTCAAAGGTGAACAAATAAAGTCCCCATTCTCAGGAGCCTATGCTCTTGGACAGAGTAGTTCAGAGTGGATGGTAAATATGTGTGTGAAGCATGAAAGCGTCATTTACTCAGCCATGTCTGACCCTTTGCTACCCCATGGACTGTAGCCCACCAGGCTCCTCTGTCTATGGGATTCTCTTGGCAAGAATACTGGAGTGGGTTGCCATTCGCTTCTCCAGGGGATCTTCCTGAGCCAGGGAATTGAACCTGGATCTCCTGTGTTGCAAGCAGATTCTTTACCATCTGAGCTACCAGGGTAAAATAAAGTAAATAAAAATGAACAAAGTAACTGCAGTAAGTAAAAATAAAGTAGGATAAAGTAAAACACATGTGGAATAAAATCCCTTCACTGAGAGTGTTTTCTAAGTGCTCCAGGAGAATAGGGCAAACCGCACAGCCAGACCCTTGTGTTCCTGCAGCCCCAGCCTCCAGGCCAGATCATGTCTCCTCTTCTTAAGCAAGTCGCTGCGATCCTGAATCCTGTAGTCAAGGTGGCACCAGCCCTGACTGAGCCGCTGTATGTGATGGCCCAGGTCAAGTATCTCTCAGGTGAGCCAGTGAGTCCTTGTGGCTGGCGGGGAGCCCCGGGTGAGTGTCTGCAGGCTCCCTGCCTGGGATGCTCCACACACACACCCTCACCCTCAGTCACCAGGTGTGCCCACTGTCCCCAGCCTCCAACACCCCTGACTCCTCACCAGCAGGGGTCTCTCCCACCCACCCTTTTGCTGATTGCTTGCTTGATCTATACCAGCTGACAGTCACTGAACCCGATGATGCACCAGCACTGCTCCGATCCTAGGGGACAGCAGTGCTCAGAACAAGAGAAACTCCACCCTGGAGTTTGTGTTCTAGGAAGGGTACGTGGACATAAAGCGCAGCGTGATTGTTAGGACATGACCATGCTATGGAGAAAATGAAAGCCAGGGAGGGGATGCAGCGGTGGCAGGTTTTAAAAGGCAGTCGGGAAGGCCCCGAGGGAGGGGGACCCTGTGCCATTAGACTCGCAGAGCCTCATGAGCCAGAACAGTCCTCATCCAGCCTCTCCTAAATCAATGCCTGGATCCTGGAGAAAGAGGGAAGGATGGGGAGAACCCTCGGTGGGGGCCTGTTGTGCTCTCGGAAGTCTTTGCTCCCCATAACCTTTCACCCCCATCTGCTTGAAACTCAAGCTGATCTCTGGTGTCCAGCGGCTTCAGAATGCCACGGCATGTCTGTGTGCTCTGCACTGTATGGGTTGCACTATGCCTAGAGCTCCTGGTCTTCAGCCTCAGTCCTCCCAGTGTCCATCAGAGTGCCAGGTTTACCCACTGCTCCAAGGTCTCCTGGGTACAAGGTGAGGGCAGGCCCTCCCTCCCCTGCCAGACACACACACACACACACACACACACACACACACACACACACACACACACACACACACACACACACACACACACGGATGCTGGCAGATACCAGTGCTTTAGGGACAGAGCAAGGTCTCCAGCTGCTCAGGTTGTCATGGTGACACCTTCACATTTCTGCAGCACAACTGAAGGCTCAGGGAGTTTGGGACCCAGAAGCAAGTGCTCTCCACCCACTGGTTGATGGACCCCAAGCAGGAGCTGTTGAGGGACCTGGCAGCAGAGGAAGGAAGGTCTCTTACCAGCTCACTGTACCCTGCCCCTGAGTTGCCACTGCCTCCCACTTAGGGTCAGCCTGGCACAGGGAGGCCTCTGGGCCCCAACGTGCCAAGGCATTCAGAGCGCAGTCTCAGGAGCCCATGGCCCTGGACATAAATACTGACTTCGTCCCTTTGGAGCTGAGTGACTTAGATCACTAAAGTTCTTGTCCTGCATCTGAAAGACAGGCATGATAATACCACCTTGGTGGGGTGGGGCGGGGGGCAGACATTAAACCAGCCTTTCTAAAGTACTTTGCCTGTGTTGGCACAGAGCGGGTGCTTCTCAAGTTGTGGCTGTCATGGTTGCTGCTATTATTAGGTTTTGTTCTGCTCTTAGGTATGGAAATTGAGACTTCAGTGTTCCCCTGAGCCTCCAGACGGAGCAGTGAAGTGACTTAGCCATCTCCCTGAGGGTACAGAAGGAAGGGAGGTGTCACACCAAGGTTTGCATCTCCTGGCTGTTGTCTGGGTCAAGGCAAAAACTAATAGTAGTTCTAATTTTAGGAAGAGACCTCTGAGTCAAGCTGAACAGACATGGGATAAAAATGCCCAGCATATTTCTGGGAAACAGGACACGTAAAATTCCTTCTGCCTTTATGTGATGGGTCCTGAGAGTCCCCAAGGATCCCTGGATGTAGGGGTTTGTTTCCTGTTTCTAGGGGAGTTAGAGCATGCCCAGAGCACCCTGCAGCGTTGCCTGGAGTTGGACCCCACCTCCGTGGACGCCTACCTCCTCATGGCTCAGATCTACCTGGCTCAGGGCAACTTTGCCATGTGCTCCCACTCCTTGGAGCTAGGCGTCAGCCACAACTTCCAGGTGGGGGTCCCCGATGCCCTGTCGCTGCTCAGCATCCTACAGCCCCACTAGCTTCAGCCCCTACTCGCCTTGGGAGAGTAGCCCCAGGAGCTGCCAGAATCCCTCAGCCCCTTCTGCTGACCCAAAGGCAGGGACTGGCTCCGTGGGATCCTGTGGCTTTCTCCCCTCCAGGAGCTGGAGCCCCATACTCTGCTGACGTTCCTTTAGGTCCGAGACCACCCCCTTTACCACTTCATCAAGGCCAAGGCCCTCAACAAGTCTGGGGACTATCCAGAAGCCATAAAGGCACTGAAGATGATCATAAAATTACCAACTCTGAGGACGGAAGAGAACAAGAAGTTCCGTGGGCCCTGCGTGCGCCCCAGCGAGCGGGTGTCCATCTTACTGGAGCTGGCAGATGCCCTCCGGATGAACGGGGAGCTGGTGAGAAATGCCTTGCTCTGTTCTCTTGTTGCTGGCGCATGCTGGAGGGCCAGGGTAGGCCTGGGAACCAGGCTCTTTGGTTCTGGCTGGTGTTTCCTTGCACTTTAGTTTAGCTTTTATTCACTTGGGAGTATCCCTCTCCCCTACTTTAAAGGCTTCAGTGGCTCCCACACCCTCAAGATAAACTCCAAACCCTCCTGAGTCCTGCATGATCCTAACCCTGTCAACCTCACTGTCCCCAGAAGGATGTCAGGGAGCAAGAGCACAAGACCCGCCAGGGCCACCACACGTGGTTGTGCAGTTAGGCAGTGCACCTCTCCAGTGGATGCCACTTACATCACCTTGGAGTTTTGCAGTGTGCAACCTGCTCAGCTGTATGGGGCGGCCCTAGGACCTTGGAAGGTCTGGATGGGCAAAGGCATAAAGGACCAAAATGGGCAAAGAGAGTAACTTTGTTAGAATAATCAAGAGTACAAATGCAGTGAAGATACAATTCAAATATACCTTTATGTGCCCAATTCCATGGATAGAGAAGCCTGGCAGGCTACAGACCATGGGGTCGCAAAGAGTCGGATGCAACTGAGTGGCTAACACTAACTAACCATAACACAAAAATACCTTTGACTGAAAGCAGGAAGGTATAAGGAGATGCGTCCATAGGTCTCTCATAGGAAGAAATTACCTTCAGACTTTGAGGCGCTCAGGAACAAGTTCTCACAGTCAGGGATTTCATGTCCCCCAGCTGGCCCTGCCCTCCAGGAACAGTGGCCTTCAACCCTGAGAGGCTCTCTCTCTCTGTCTCCTTCCTGCCGCTCTAAAGTGGGGATGGGCCATCCTCCCCCTGGCTTCCAGGTGTGGTGGGTGACAGCAAATGGAAGGTCTTTTGGGTTTCCTTGTCTTAGCACGAGGCCACCAAGGTCATGCAGGACGCCATCAACGAGTTCAGCGGCACGCCGGAGGAAATGCGCGTCACCATCGCCAATGTGGACTTGGCCCTGAGCAAGGGCAACGTGGGCCTGGCGCTGAGCGTGCTGCAGAGCATCGCGCCCAAGCAGCCCTGCTACGTGGACGCCAAGGAGAAGATGGCCAGCATCTACCTGCAGACCCACAAGGACGCCCGCCTCTATATTGGGTGCTACCGGTGAGCCCCGGGCGGCGCACTGACCGCCCTGGTCCCAGTGGCGTGTCAGGAGTGTTTTCTCCAGATCGTCTTCTTTGCCCCAGGGCTTCACAACGTGTTCTCAGAGTGTGTTTGACAAAAGTAGGGAATTTCCCCTGGTGAGAATCTGAGTGTGATCAGTCGGTCGGTCAGGCCAACCTGCTGCTGAGTTGTAAGGACACAGGAGTGAGTCTTCCCTGAGTTCTGCTTGCCCCTCATTACGGTTCACATCCTGGTGGGAACCATGGTTCTGCCCCAGCCCCTGGCATGGGGAAATTTCCTTGGGGAAATGTTCAGCGGCTTGGATGTAACCAATGTGAGTGAAGGAGGATGGAGAGCTGGGATTGGGAGCCCTCAGCAATTTTCTCTACAATTTGACATTGGGACCTCAAGGGTAACTTTCCTGTCCCCTTCCTCAGGCAAGACTCCATCTAGGCAATTCGGGAGGAAGGGGGGTTGATGCTATGAGCAGTGGGAAACCAATAAACAGTGAGATGACATGGTCTCATTGAAGGTTTAGAAAAAGTAGGCTGGGACTTCCCTGGTGGTTCAGTGGTAAAGACTCAGTGCTTCCAGTGCAGGGCCCAGTGGGTTCAATCCCTGGTCAGGGAATTAAGATCCCCATATGTCATGTGAGGCTTGGCTGGGAAAAAAAAAAAAAAAAACACAGGCTGCCTCATGAAGAAGGTTCTAGGCATTTGGGGTGGAGGCCAGAGGAGTGGGTGGAAGTCCCAGCCATGGTCCAGATAACAGACAAGGAGAGCCTGAACCAAGGCAGCTAGCACCACGTCCCGTCTGAGCTGAGAAGCACTGGGTGATGAATGAATGAGTGAATGCATGGGTGTCGGACAGAATGAGGGAGCAAGAGAAGAGATGGATCCAGGAATAGGAAGGATGCACAGAGCTGAGCTAAGGTTTTGGTTACTTTTGCAGGGAGCTCTGTGAACATCTGCCTGGTCCCCACACCAGTCTGCTTCTGGGTAATGCTTTCATGAACATTCAGGAGGTGAGTGAAGGTCTTGTGACCTCACTAAGTGGCTGCACCCCGCACCCACCCTGTCCAATCTCGCTTCTCCAGTAAGGGAGAAGAGAGAGATGGCAGACCCTTTCCCCACCAGCCAGAGAAGGCCCTGGAGGTCTACGACGAGGCCTACAGAAAGAACCCACACGACGCGTCCCTGATCAGCCGGATTGGGCAGGCTTACGTGAAGACCCACCAGTACACCAAGGTCGGGCCGTGCTGGGGTAGGAAGGGGCAGGGAGGGCCAGCCCAGCAGGGGAGATGGAGGAGGCGAGGGGAGACCCCCCTGAACAGGGTGCCAAGGAGAGGGCTCAGCCACTCCCCACCACCCCCTAACACCTGCTGAGGCTGAGGCTCGAGCCCTGTGCCAGGCAGGAGGCCATGGCATCTGAGGCTTCTGTGTTCTGGAGGGGTACACACGCATGGTGACTGCTGGGTTGGGGGGAGGGGCACAGTGTGAGGTGCCCACGTGCAAGCCCAGACCTGATGCCCCTATTTTCTGTGTGCTCGAAGGCAATTAATTATTATGAGGCCGCCCAGAAGATTAGCGGACAGGACTTTGTGTGCTGCGATCTGGCCGAACTGCTCCTGAAGTTAAAGAAGTTCAACAAAGCAGAAAAAGTTTTGAAGCAGGCACTGGATCATGACTTTGGTGAGCGCAGCCTAACTGTCTTCCCTAGCCTGCCTTCGAGCAGACACACTCCCTCTTCTCCTGCAGGATGGGGCAGGGGACAGGCACTGGCTGGGGCTCTGAACCCAGCCCCCATCCTCCCCCCACCCCCCCACTCCCCAGGGGCCAGGAAACACTACTTTGAGTTTCCATTTTGCAGTCAAAGACATCCCATCCATGATGAATGATGTCAAGTGCTTACTTTTGCTGGCCAAGGTTTACAGGAGTCATAAAAAAGAAGATGTGACGGAAACTTTGAACAAGGTAATTGACAAGTAGACTCAAGCTGTCTATCTGCCATTTCCTGATGGAAGCTGAAGATAGGACTGCAGGTCTGGAAGGCTCCAGGCCTGGTCCTCTAAAGAGGATCTAGGTCACACCTCTGACATCCACCTTCCATTTATCCCCCCACCCTTGCTCTTTTATTGATTGTGCACAGAAGTGCTCGAAACCCGCCTGGGCTGGACTGGAGAAAGACAGTGCCTTTGTCCTCAAGGATGCTTGTGTTGTTACTAATAGACAATGCTAGCAGCTCTCATGCATTGAACGCTCTGTGCTGGGTTCTGTACTAGCCTTTTTGCCTTATTTAATTCTCACAGTAGCCCTTAGAGCTAAGCACTGTGACATTCCTGTTTAACAGATAAGGCTCAAAGAGGTTAAGAAATATACCCCAAGTCACACTGCTAGTAAGTGGTGGAGCTGAGATTTGAACCAGCTTTGGCCCGTCCCAACCCATAGTCTCCTGCTGGGAGTGCTGTGTGCTTGCTAAGTCGCTTCATTCGCATCCGCCTCTTTGCAACCCTCTGGACCATAGCCCACCAGGCTCCTCTGTCCATGGGATTTTCTAGGCAACGACAGTGGAGTGGGTTGCATGCCCTCCTCCAGGGGATCTTCCCAACAGGGATTGAACCTGCATCTCTTACATCTCCTGCGCTGGCAGGCAGGTTCTTTACCACTGGCACCACTGAGAAGCCCCTGCTAGGAGACTCCTAGCCATTTTTTCGCTTCCTCTTCACTCTTTGTACCCAAGGGTGTGGCCTGGCACCTGCCCCTGGGGCGTGTGCCTGTGGTTGTAGACCACCTCTGACTGCTTAACGTGACTTATCCTCGGGGTTTCCCACTGGATTTCCATTCCTCAGTCTGGCCTTCAGGGAACCCAGGGCTGATCTGTGCCCACTACCCAAAACTTAACCCTGGCCTCATTGTTTCCTCTTGCCCCAATGCTCTCTGGCTACTCACTTAATCACTGTTATGTTGTGGCTATTTGTGGGGGCTGCCTCAAATTCCCAGCAGGACACTTCAAAACAAATGCACCCAACAAAACACAGCCTGTGCTGAACACCTACTGTGTGCCTGCTCTAGCCTATTGGACAGCTGAGGTAGATCAGACACAGCATGTGCCACGTGTGATGGAAACAGGTGACTGAGCCAAAGACGATGGAGTGTTTTGTTGTTTGAGAGCCTTTGCTCCTGCTTCTGCCCCCGCGGCAGTGCCAGTTTGCCTCCTGGGTGCTCAGCCAGCAGCCTTGCCTGTCCAGAGTGACCCAGGTTTGCTCAAGGGGAGCTGAGATGCCCTTGCTTGGACAGCGAGCTCTGAGATGAGAGCTTGGGGGCTTGCTGTGAACCGGCCTGAGACCTGGCACATCAGGCTCTGGGTTGCTCACGCGGTTTCCTGGTCCCCCAGGCCATGGACCTCCAGTCTCGGATCCTGAAGCGCGTTCCCCTGGAGCAACCGGAAATGATCCCCTCCCAGAAGCAACTGGCAGCCTCCATCTGCATCCAGTTTGGGGAATACTACCTGGCAGAGAAGGAGTATGCCAAGGCAGTGCAGTCTTATAAAGATGCCCTCTCCTACACGCCTATTGACAATAAGGTGGGGTCCTTGGAGTGAGATCCTTGTGCTTGCCTTGAGACACAAAGCCTTGCAGCTCCCTGACTATGGATGGAAGCTGGTTCCTTCTCTGTGGTTCCCTGCAAAGGGCACAGACCCCTGGTGTAGGCAGGCCTGCCTGCTGATCCCAGGGCCCTCACCCACTGCAGCCCTTGGTGGCAAGTGTAGCATTTTCAGGTCCCCCTTGCAGGTGGGGAGAGGACATTGTGGCTGCCAGGGCCTTTTCTGGGCATAAAGCCCAGGCTAAGCTTGCAGGGAGGTTTAGGGTCACATGAGAGGCATGGCTGCAGGTAGGAAATGGTGGCTGGAGTTCACTTCAGGAGAGGAGATGAAGAGCTTAGTGATAGACCCATTCATTTATTTAACGTGTTCTCATTTAACAGATTCCCAATATGTGCAAGCCAGGTACTGGGCCAGGACTTAGAGACACAGTGGGGCAAGACAAGGTCCCTGCCCCGGGCACTGGGTACAGACAAGTACATAGGCAGTTCTAACAGCATGTGATACCCACAGAGGGGTCAGGACACTTGCGAACTCAGATGAGGGGTACCTGTCCCGGAGCCTGGGGCGCAGAGGGCTTCTCAGAGGAGACGAGATCAGAGCCGAAGCCGAAGGGTCAATCTGAGCTCAGTGGGCCCTGCCTCTCACTGGTTAGTTAGAAAAAGTCATGACGTATAGTACTGGGTGGGAGATGGGGAGAGCCAGAGGCATCATCCCAGCGGGTCAGAGACGCGCTTTCACGCCTTGAAGGCAGAGCTGACAGAGCGTGGGCATGCGAGGCCGAGGCCTGGGTGCCCGAGCCTTCCCATGACGCACGGTGGTTGCTCACCGTCTCGGGGCCTGTCCAGGTGGCGCTGGAGCTGGCAAGGCTCTACCTGCTGCAGGGACAGCTGGACCTGTGTGAGCAGCACTGCGCCGGCCTCCTGCAGACCGAGAAGGACCACGAGACAGCTGCCGTGGTGAGGCTGCGGCCCGGGCCCCCACGGCCACGGGGCCGGCTGCTTCCTAGCCCAGTGACCCACCCCGCGGGGCAGTGGGGCAGCAGGGGACTCAGCACTGGATCCGTCACCCCGGATGGGAGGGGAGGGCTGGCAGCAGGGGGCAGCAGCGACCTCCCTCCCGGGCCACATCTGAGGGGAGAGGGTGAGGCTGATTCACTCCAGGGGAAACCACACCCACTGGTAAAGGCCAGGCGAGGACAGGTTCATGGGGCTTCTGGAAGTATGAGGAAACAGCCCTCCCCAGTCCTACCCCTCTCTGCCCTGTCACCCAGACCACCTCCAGGGCTGTCTCCAGCAGGGGTGGGTAACCCCCATTCCACCCCACTGCCCACATCTGGCAGTTCTCAGACATGGGTGGAGGGGCTGGCTCCACGGTGTCCACCCTCAGCTTTTCCTGCCTCCTTCCATCCTCACGCCCACCCCTCTCCCCAGGCTGTCCCATCTCCTGTGGGACCTTCTCCCAGTGCCCAGAGATGCTCCTTAGAAAGTTCTTTCCTGCCTCCCCTCCTTTCCCGTCCCCCCTCCCACCACAGCCTCCCCTCCATGCCCATGCAAGCTGCTATCCCAGCATCGTGTGCATTCTGACAGGTGATGGCCGACCTGATGTTCAGAAGACAGAAATACGAAGCTGCCATCGACCTCTACCACCAAGTCCTGGAGAAAGCACCAGGTAATTAACTGGCTGCATCAAGCCTGCCCACCATGACTGCCTTTGGCAGTTCCCACCCAGCAAGGTCTGCTCTCGCCTAGAAGGGTGGGCCCTCTCCCCTCCTTCCTGACCGGGCAGAGGAAGCCCCTTCCTCTCTGATTGTTCCCAGAAAGGCAGGAAACTGATAAAGTCCCAATGGAACGTTCTGGCCCTTTCCCAGTCCAAGGGGCCAGTTCCTGGTCTCAGGCAGGGCAGTGCTTGGTCCTGCCTGTCTGTCCCCAAACCGCAGACACCTCCCCTTGGGAGGTCACAGCCTCCTGGAGGTGGCTAGAAATTCTCCCCTGACATGTAGCTCTCTTCCTACTCACTGTAGCATAAAACCACCCTGTCTTGCTGAGGAAGGGGCCAGACACGAATAAGAGGCTTAGGCTAGAGCTCCAGCCAGGCCCATGTCAGTCACCCAGAGGCCCAGCAGATCACAGCTATTAGGAATGCAGGTCTTGGAGCCAGACCTTCTAGGTCTGAATCCTGGTCTTCCACTTACCTGATGTGTAACCTTTGGCAGATTACTCAAATTCTTTGTGCCTCAGTCTTCTCATCTATAAAATGGGAGCAATAAGAGTGACTACTTCATTGTGTCTCAGTGGAGCTGCTGGGGTGGCCATGTTCAGCCCAGACCAATAGTGTCTCCTGGTCCTCTCTGCTTCCCCCTACCTGATTCAGCTACTGGTTATCACAGCCTGGAGGTTTCTGCTCTCTTATTTTAGACAATTTTCCTGTATTGAACAAACTAATCGATCTGCTACGAAGAAGTGGCAAACTTGAGGATGCCCCAGCCTTCTTTGAATTGGCCAAGAAGATGTCCAGCCGGGTGCCTTTGGAGCCAGGGTTCAATTACTGCAGAGGCATCTACTGCTGGTGGGTTGGGGTGGGTGTCTTGGCAGGTGTGTGTAGGTGTGTTTAGTCACTCAGTCGTGTCTGACTCTTTGTAACCCCATGGACTGTAGCCCACCAGGCTCCTCTGTCCATGGGATTCTCCAGGCAAGAATACTGGGGAGTTGCCATTTCCTTCTCCGGGGATCTTCCTGACCCAGGGATCGAACCCAGGTCTCCTGCATTGCAGGCAGATTTTCTACCATCTGAACCACTAGAATGTAGGAGGCTCTCCCCAGCAGACGTGTTGGGCTTTGCCAGGGACGCTGAAGCTCAGCTTCCACATCGGGAAATGGGGAGACCAGAGATCCTGCTTTGTGCACATTGTCGGAGTGACCCCTGAGTGTTCCTGTTCTCCCCAGGCCTCAGGGACTTTATCTGATTCTTGGGGTTACTCTTCTCCGCTACAGGCACATAGGACAGCCCAACGAAGCCCTGAAGTTCTTAAACAAAGCGCGCAAGGACCGCGCTTGGGGCCAGAGCGCCACCTATCACATGGTACAGATTTGTCTGAACCCAGACAACGAGATCGTGGGCGGAGAGGCTTTCCAGAGCCTGGTGACCGAGAGCAAGTGAGGGCCCAGATGGCTGGGGGTAGGGAGGGAAGGCAGGGAGAGCCCTCAGCCTCTGGATTGAGGTCTGGTGAGGGCCTCGTGGGCAGGCCAGGCCAGCACCCTCGTGCTCAGCCTCAACGCCCACAGCTTCACCAGCAGGAAGGAGCTGGAGCAACATGGCGTGCGCACCGCAGAGAAGCTGCTGCGGGAGTTCTACCCACACTCGGCCGGGGGCCATACCCAGCTGCGGCTTCTGCAGAGCCTGTGCCTGCTGGCGACCAGGGAGAAGGCCAACGTGGAGGTGGCACTGAGCACCTTCGTTGAGATGGCCCAGGCTGAGGTGCACTGGCTCCTGGGATGGGCGGGGGGGCGGGCGGCATGTTGAGGCAGAGGGCCGGGCGCCAAGATGCCTGCTTCCCGCCTGCACAGAAGGACAGCGTCCCCGCCCTGCTGGCCATGGCGCAGGCCTGCTCCCTGCTGAAGCAGATCCCCAAGGCACGCACGCAGCTGAAGCGCCTGGCCAAGGCCCCGTGGGCACTGGCTGAGGCCGATGACCTGGAGAGGAGCTGGCTCCTGCTGGCCGATATCTACTGCCAGGGCGGCAAGTTTGACCTGGCCTCGGAGCTGCTGCAGCGCTGCGTGAAATACAACAAGGCGAGGGGTGCATCGCCGTTGGGGCTGTTGCGGGGGTGGTGTGTGTGTGAGAGGCACTGGGGCTTTGTGGGCAGAGATGCAGGGATAGCAATGAGATGAGAAGAGGCAGGACAGGAGGGGTCCCGTGGACCACAGAGCAGGACGGGAAAGCAAGGCAAGAGGAAGCGAACAGGGTCAAGCTGCCTGCAACAGGGACGCAGAACGGGGAGGAGAGGTGAGAAGGGTTCAGGAAATGGAAGGGTGGCATGCAAGGAGGGTTTGGTTGGGTCAGCAGGGGCCTTAGCAGGTCAGAGCAGGAGGGCTGTGAAGGCAGGGGTCATTCTAGTGTAGGAATAGCTGAGAAGAGGGCACCCAGTCCACCCTCTTGCCAGGGCAGGAGGTACTGCCAGAGTCCCTGAGTGGTTTGGGTTACTTCACCCACTGCCCAGCCCTTGCCCCCACCGGGTCCCACGCTGCTCTGACCGGCTTTCCCTGCAGTCTTGCTGTAAGGCCTACGAGTACATGGGCTTCATCATGGAGAGGGAGCAGTCATACAAGGACGCAGCCACCAACTACGAGCTGGCCTGGAAGTACAGCCATTACACCAACCCTGCCATCGGTACAGCAGTCGGGCAGGCACGCGTGCATGGAGGAGGGACCAGGGCCGGGGGACCACCCTCCTGACCCCACAGCACAGGGCCTGTGATCTGTTTGTGGTGGGGAACCAGAGGGGTTCTTGGGTTATCAGAGTGCCACCCACTGTCTTTATCCTCCCTACACCTGGACAGGCTTCAGGCTCGCTTTCAACTACTTGAAAGACAAGAGATTCGTGGAAGCCGTCGAAGTCTGCCGTGCTGTGAGCCCCTGCCAGTGGTGGGATGGGCCGGGGGGCTTGGTGCAGTGGCAGGGAGCCCTGTGTGGTATCTCATACCCTTTCTTTCTCTGTCCCAGGTCCTCAGGGAACACCCCAACTACCCTAAAATCAGAGAAGAAATTTTGGAAAAGGCCCAAGTATCTCTGAGGCCCTAGCTGTGGTCAGTGGGAACCAGGGAGGGTGGAAACTCTCAACCTACAGAAGTTTCATGGAGGAGGGTGGGGAAGTGGGTCAATGGAGGAGAGAGTCAGAAAATAACATACTCTTCCCCATTTCTGTGTGTATGTGTGGTTGATTTGAATCAAGCCTAATCTGGTCTAAAGGACATCCCAAAGCTTTAGGTTTTTAAGGTGCAAGGAGCAATTTGACTCTGAAGAAGAAAGCTGTCAACCAGCTTAGCTTCCTCTGGGTTCACTGGGCAACTTCTAATGGACCCCACTTTTATCCCAGACCTTCAGGGCCCAAAAGGGAACAAAGAGGTGGTTCAAAAAATACCCTACAGCTCCTTTAATATTTTTCGGTCAGCCCATACCAGCCTCCCCTCTCCTCTGTGGTCCCCAGAGTCCTGAATTACAGAAGCAAGTGCTCCTCCCTACCAAGCCGCCCACTGGCAGGGGGGCCACACAGGCCCCCTCTGTCCATACATTCTGCCTCCTCCTCAAGGCTTCAGCAGGCCTCTGCTGGTCCTTACCAATTTGGGAGTTTGGGACAGACCTCATCACTCTTGCTTCGGGCAGGAAAAATACATCCCAAGAAAAACTAGCTCTGCGCTTCAGCTTCAGTAAAAGACAGTGGCCAACTAATTCATCTTCCAGGAACCCTTTAACACCCAAGGGGACAAAAGCAGGGGTCTCTTTGTAGATGAATAATGTTAACTGTAGCTGGCAAGAGGGTGACAGAGGTCACCTTTGCTATGCTCCCAGTACCTCTCTTCCTGTTTTTCAGGATGGCAGTAATGGGCCAGGCTCACCGCAGGGGAAGGAGCTCTGAACTAGGAGTCAGGAGGCCTAGAATCTCCCCGTGTGACCTTCCCCTCTGGGTATGTGTCCCCATCTGTGGCAGGAAATTAGACTAGATCTCTGTGTTCTCAAATTACGTTACAAATCCCTGCCAATGATATACAGCAAACATCTGAAAGTTTCATAACTATGTGTTTAAATATCATCCTTATATAATAGAGAAAAATAGCACACAAACTCATGAATTTGTAAGTGCTGTTACATAGAATACTTCTCACTTTTAAGCATATTGATATAATCGATAAAAAGTAAAATATTTCATGGGCTTCCCTGGTGGCTCAGTGGTAAAGAATCCACCTGCCAATGCAGGAGACACAGGTTCAATCCCTGGGTCGGGAAGATCTCCTGGAGGAGGAAGTGGCAACCCACTCCAGTATTCTTGCCTGGGAAATCCCATGGACAGAGGAGCCTGATAGGATACAGTGCTTAGGGTTGCAAAGAGTCAGACCTGACTGAGTGACGAAACAACAACAAAATATACTTAGTATGAGGAGAACATAGAGAGGGCATAGTTTTTAAGCTGTCCAGTGACTAAGGCTTGGGAACAGTGAACAGATTAGGGCCTTCTAGAATAGCCTAAGTCATCCCTCATGACTGCGAGCCTTGTTTCTATAACATACTGATGATCACGTGCATGGCCTTTTGGTATGAGTCAATGGTCTGGAACACCTTCCCCAGGTTACCACCATCATTCCTATGGGAAGCCAGGTGCCTTTATTATGATCTGTTTTACAAGCTAGATTCTAGGGGTGGATTATGTTGAGAGGTACCCCTGTGGCCCTAGCTGGGGAATGGGTGGCTTAGTCCAACCATGGGCTGTGGCCATGGATAGGAACCTGCAGAGGCTTCCAACCAGAGTATTGGAGCTGTGGGGAGCTGCCACCCAGACCCCCAGGCTGGTCCAAGCACAGCCTCAGCACCGTTGGAGAGACCCAGATTTTGGATCATGCACACTGGAGCAATCACAAGCGTGTCAGGCTTCCAGGGTACACAAGGCAACTTAATGAACTAGGGTACTCCACCCTGCGATGCCTAAGACCTGGCTGTCCCTCCCTAAGCTGGTGCTGGGGACAGGCGGCCCCACTGCAGGCCAGACTCCAAACCATGAGTTCTCTAATGGCCACCCCACTGACGATAGGACTCCATGACCATGTCCACACGTCCTGAGGCAAGAGATGCATACCTAGAGGGTCACACAACTGGCAGAAGAGGAGGATAAAACCTACAGAAAGAGAGGCAGACACTTGAAAACAGAATCGGAAGTCACAAATATGCACCAGAGACCTGCACGTTCCAGGCGCTCCTGTGAGCGCCGGTTTATGCATGAACTGAACAAGCTTGTGAGGTGAGTAACGTTACTATTTAGACAGTTTGGGAGACATCCAGGCACACAGACAGGAAGTAATTTGCATAAGTCACCTCACTAGTTAGTATAACAGCAGGGTTTCAAACCCTGGCACTTGGGGTCCATAGTCTTAACCTGTAAGCCATAGAGAGGAAATAAGGGGAGCCCAGCACAGGCCATAGGCAGAGGATAAGAGCAAGAAAAAGGAAACCCAAGTCAGATCTCTTTGGTGCCCCCTCCTAGCACTTACATGTTGTTGTTCAGTCGCTAGGTCCGACTCTTTGTGGCCCCATGGACTGCAGCACGCCAGGCTCCTCTGTCCAGCACTTGTATAAATCATCATTATTCCTAGAGCTGAGGTCAGCCTTGCTCCTCCAGCCCCCAGACTGGGGCTCCTTGGGGCAGGGTGCAGCCTGCTCGTCTGGCCTTTGGCCCGGGCTTCCAGGGACAGGTCAGACAGGTCTGGCTGGTGCAGATGGGTGTTTTGCAGCTTCCGGTGCTCAAGTCCCTGGGGACCTCTGCCACTCAGTCCCACACAGGGCCTGCGCCAGCCACATCCCACTACCCGCCCTCACCTAGAGCGGATGACTTCACCCTCAGGGCCTGGCCACAGCCTGGTGTGGGCGAGTGTCTGTCCCAAGCAGACAGCCCGGTCCCCAAAGACTGCTCTGCTGGTGCTCCCCACCACCACCCAGGGGACCCCTCCAACGGTTTCATCTGCCTGGCCAGCCTCTTCTAGCTGGCTTTCCGTCTCTGAGTTGACTGGCTGGCCTGGAAAGAGGGCCTGTGTGTCCCCCATGTCTATCCCCGATGCAGCCTCCGTGTGCATACTGACGGGCAGGGCCTATCTGCCCTTCCCTCTCCCACCTCACCGCCTCCTGTGTACTGTACTCCCAGCTCCACAAATGCAGACCACGCTGTTAAAAATAGAGCCTCTTTATTGGTACCTATAAGCTCAGGTACAAGGTGTTCCCACAAGCTCGCAGGCTGGCAAGGCCTCCTGGGCAGGAGGGCAGGCCCAGAGCCTGGGCTTCTTGGCACAGACACAGAAGAAAAATGAATAAATTATAGTTCTAATACTCGGGGACAATACAGAAATTATGATGCAAAATCCAACATCAGCAAACAAAGGGCATGAAAGCCATAAGGAGCCCCCCTTGCCCCTGGCCAACTGGCCATAGGGTGCGGGCAGGTGGACTAGGCTGGGGTGCAGTGCCCGGAAAGTCCTGAGTGGTCCAGGGCCTACTGTGGGCCCGGAGGCAGCCCCTTACCCTCTCTAGGCCTCCTGCTTCCCCCTCCTACATTTACGGCCTTGGAATAAAAGCTGCAGCCTTTGCGGGGGGAGGGGGAGAGACGGGCAGAGGACAGGAAGGAGGGGGGCATGTGTGGAGCAGAACAGGGTTTTGATCACAGTTGATCAGCCCAGCCCAGCCCAGCCCCTGCCCCTGCTTGCTTAGCCATCCACAGCAGGGCTGCTGCACGTTAGACAGAGGGCGCAAACCCATGCCTGGTCTACACCGAAGCCCCAGCAAGGGCACGGTTGCAGGACTATCAGGCAAAGGGACTTTGTGGGTGGTGGGGAAGGTCCTGTGCCCCACCCCCGACCCCAGCACTGCTCGCCAACCACCTAGTCTCCAAATAAATTATAGGAAATAAATTATAGTCTTCACAGTCCAGAGGATCCAATCACCCATGAGTCTAGGGCTCAGGGTGGCAGAAGAAACCATAAGAGGTGGCTGATTTCAGCCTAGTGTGGCTGTCTTCAGGCTTAGGAACATCATACAAGATGGAAAAGGAGTCTGCAAAGCTCCAGGGAAGCCACATTTCTTCCCACTCCTGGCATGCGCCATGGATGTGGAAGAGAAGGTGTGGGCGTAGGGGGACCAGGCAACTGAAAGGGGAAGTGCGCCCCCCACCCCCACTTCAGCGTAGAAAATTACAAAAATAAATAAATCAATCCAGAGTGTTGCATGAAAATTAGTAGGAGTGCCCACAGGGGAGCCAGCCAACGGGGGACCATTACATACAGACCTTGGGGAGCCCCCAAATTACAACAAAGCAGCAACAGGGTTCTTGGGGCCGGGAAAAGGCACCCTAACCCTCACACAGGCACAGGTTCTACCAGCGACGCTGGGGTGGTGTCCTCAAACAACTGGCCGTCCACAAAGGGAGCCAGGGCCTCGGCAGCGGGCTCAGTCAAGCCCATGATGGACTCCAGGAAGCAAGTGCTGGCGTCCGCAGGGGGAGAGAAGGCAGGCAAGGTGAAGTGTGGCACCTCGAGGTGGTCCAGGCTGTCAGACACCTTCCGGGAGGTGTAGTGGGGCCCCAGACTATAGTCTGGCAGGGCCTGGAGCAGCTCGAAGGAGTCGCAAGAGGACAAGCTGAGGTCCACTGAGCTGCTCTGGCCAGCGTCCGTGCTGGCTGGCACCAAGGGGCCAGGGAGGCTGCCCTCGCCCAAGCCTTCAAGGCCACTATTGAGGAAGCAGCTGGCATCCAGGTTGGCGTTTTCATCCAGGATGCCCGACGTGAGGCTAGAACTGGAATAGCTGTGGGTCCAGCTGGCCAGGCCAGTGAGGTCACCAGTACCAAAGATATCAGCTGGGTGGAAGCAGCTGAGATTGTCCAGGCCGCCCACACCCCCATCCTCCTCCTCTTCCTCGCGTCCACCTAGTTCAGAGTCACTGAAGCTCAGGATACGAGCCAGGCCATCATCATCCACGCCAGGCTGGAAGCCAGGGCTGGGCAGGGCCAGGTGGGCAGGGCCATCCGGGGCTTCACTGGTGCCTGAGGCTGTGGACGAATCGGTCATGTCGCTGCTGCAGCTGTTGTCTCCCAGTTCGCTGCTCACAGGGGGCTTGGCTAGGGGGAACGCAGAGGCCAGGACCTGCTCGCCGGGGCTGGGAGCGCCACCCTGGGCCGGGGCCTCCAGCTCCCCGAGGCTCTCAGCCCCCTGCTCCAGCTGCAGGCGGGTGAGTGTGTGAATGAAATGGGTCTGAACTCGAGCCTGATTAAATTCCACACGGCCCTTCGGATTCTCACAGCCCTCCCTGCAGCAACCACAGGGGAACGCTGTGTGATCCATCTGTAAAGAAAACAGAGGTGCCAGTGAGGATCCGGTGGAGCGCGGAGAAGTCCCTGACCCAGGCTTGCCTTCCCAGCCCTGCCGAGCCCCAGTACCTGGCACTTGATGCCCGCCAGGCTGCAGCTGCAGGTCTCAGGATCACAGACCCTGTCGCAGCGACAGCCGCAGTCCTCCCGGGACTGGCGCAGGGCCTGCAGCTCTCGCTTCTCCTGGCGATCGATCCTCCGCACACCTGAGGCCCGCAGCAGAGCCCGGCGCTTCCGGGCCGGGAAGGGCTGAAGGAAGGTCATTTCCTCCAACCGGCCGCCTGCCACAGCCAGTGCCAAGTCCTCCTCCACAGAGGCGTCATCGATGGCGTCCACAGTGAGCGGCAGGCTGGCCTCTGTCTTGGGCACCCCAGTCTCCGAAAGCTGTGTCCAGGGGAATGAGGAGGGACGTGAGAGGCTGACATGACCCCACAGCTTCGGTCACTTAATAAATGCCCCCGAGTATTCTGGGCTGGGCATTGTGGATGCCGTAGTGAATGGGACAGCCAAGAACACGCCCTCAGGGCATTCAGAAAGAGGTCTCCTATTTGCCTCATTCCCCACTTCATGGACAAACCCCTTCCCCGAGACAGACAGATACACTGATGCCACGGTGTCCCATCTACTCCACCTCCCCAGTAAGGTCAGGCAGATTGAGGCACCACGCCCCCTGGCCCTGCAATAGGAGCCCTTCTATACCCATGTGCCTACAGAAAATACGGCAGCAGACTCTCATCAAACCAGTCAGCCCCATGGGCCTCCCAAATACAGAAGTAGTAAGATGGCAACCACTATCACCCTTATCCCCCCAAGGCTAGGACTTTAGAGCAGCCCGAGGGTGAGGGCCATGGAGAGAGTCTCCCCACCTTCCATCTCAGCGCCTCCAGCTTCTCCTCCTTCAAGCGTAGGCGCAGCTTCTCTTGCCGTGCCCGGGCTTGCTCCTGGGTAAACTCGGCCAGGGAGAAGCGGCGGCAGGCACTGTGGCGGGAGGCCATACCCAGGGTGCAGCCGCCACGGCTGGGCACGCTGGTGAAGCCCTGGCACCGCGGGAAGTAGAAGACGGTGATGCCATCGAAGGCCACTCGGCCTCGGCGCTTCCGGGGAGCCCGCTTCAGAATGGACAGGGCTGGAAGACAGGCAGGGGAGGGGCAGGCGTTAGTTCTCCGTGAAGCAGGGCCTAACCCCCGGGAAGTGGTGCTGAACTATCTCTGCTCACAACCCTCCCACCCCACCCGGAAGAGAAATGGGTCTGAGTTCAGGAGCCAGCCTGGCTAACACTGGTGCTGTAAGAGTCCAACGTCACCCTGTGTCGACACCGGCTCATTATTTACTAGTCCAAATGAGAGCATGTGTCGAGATTAAACGTCTTTCCCATCTTTAGAAGCCATTTACAGGTCCCCTTCGTTGTCTTCTAAAATTCTTTTTTTGGGGGGTGTGGGGGTTGCTGTGCTGCAAGGCATGCAGGATCTTAGTCCCAGACCAGGGATCCAACGTGTGCCCTTGCAGTGGAAGCTCAGAGTTTTTACCACTAGACCACCACGGAAGTCCCTGTATAGTTCGTAAAGTATTGATTTGTAGGAGCTTTATATATATATTAGACATTAATCACCAGTCTAACCTATGTGTACAAATATTTTAGTTATTTTTACTTGTGGGGTTTTACAAAATAATTTCTAAAGTTTATGAAATCAAAAGTATATTGAGCTTTTCCCTTATCACTTCTGCATTTTGCAACAAGCTCAGAAAGGTCTGCTGCTGCTGCTGCTAAGTCGCTTCAGTCGTGTCCGACTCTGTGCGACCCCATAGATGGCAGCCCACCAGGCTCCCCCGTCCCTGGGATTCTCCAGGCAAGAACATTGGAGTGGGTTGCCATTTCCTTCTCCAACGCATGAAAGTGAAAGTGAAGTCGCTTAGTTGTGTCCGACTCTTCGTGACCCCACAAACTGCAGCCCACCAGGCTCCTCCCCCCATGGGATTTTCCAGGCAAGAGTACTGGAGTGGGGTGCCATTGCCTTCTCCGCAGAAAGGTCTACTATCCTTTATAAGTTATTAACTATGTCAACTAGTAAGCTATGTATGGACATATTCAATACATATATTTGTATACTACTGATTTTATTAGTTTGAACCGTAAGAAGTTACCATAAAATAATCAAACCTTGGCAATGCTGTATATTTAGACTTAATATATTAATTTTGTACCCAGCTACCTGAGGGAATTCCCTAATAGGTTTTCTATATACCTGTTCTTGAATTTATCATGTAGTCGACCACCTGCAAATCATGGCAATTTTGCCTGTTCTAATCAAGTGCATTTAATTATCTTTTTCTTTGCTAACTGAATTGGCTAGCACTTCCTGAATGATGTTAACAAACAGTGGTGACAGACAGTGCCCCCAGCTGGCTCTTGACTTAGTGGGACTGTTTCCAGTGTTTCCTCAGCAATCCTAATACCAGGTTTTGGGTTGAAACATGTATTTTTTATCATTTAGGGTAGAATTTACTTATTCTTATCATCCTAAGGGTTTTATCTAGAAGGAATATTGTTGTAGTTGTTGTTCAGTCACTAAGCTGTGTCCAGCTCTTTGCAACTCCATGGACTGCAATATGCCAAGCTTCCCTGTCCTTCTCTATCTCCTGGAGTTTGCTCAAATTCATGTCCACTGACTCAGTGATGCTATCTAACCATCTCATCTTCTGCTATCCTCTTCTCCTTTTGCCAGAAGGAATATTACATGTTATCAAACAGCAGCTCTCATATTTTTCCTCCTCTGACATAGTCATTTGGTAAATTTATATGAATAGATTTTACAGTATTAAACCATCCTTGTATTTCTACAGTAAACTCACAGTACTTTAGTCAGTTAATGTACTATTAGATTGTATCTGCTAAAAATTATACTTTTTCATGTGTAATGTACAGCTCTGCATATAGTCCATAAATAGACAGATCTGTGGTATTAAGACATCATGGTGGTGATCATCAGAGAAAAAATGTCTGCATGTGCTCCTTGGTGTTGAGGGGGTGCAATAATGAAAAATAAGGTGGAGAAACACTCTAGGGCCTCTTTGTCAGTTTGAAATCAGAATCATGTAAACTTAAAAAACTAACTGGGGGAAAAAAACCTTCTCACTGTATTCAAGCAAAGCCAAACAGCATTTTGCCAGGTAAGGGACCGGCCTGACAGGCCCTGCAGCACAGAAGCATGGGGTGTGGGACTTGGGCAGGGCAGCTGGTAGAGGACAGGGAGCCAGCTGGGAGAAACGAAACTGGAACTGAGGGGCAGAGCTGGGCGGGAAGGCCCCGGGGCCACCAAGGAGCCCTGCCCTGAACGTGATGACTCCAAGCTGGAGAGTCCCAAGGTCAAAGGTGAATGTCGCTGGAGCCGGCATTCCCGAGTGACCTCTGTAGGACAGGAAGTGGACGAGCTGGGGAGCCAAGCAGGGAAGCTGAAGCCGGGGGGGGGGCACAACCTCCAGAGGCCGGGACAACTTCATCAGGGGCCCCCCCATTTCATCTTGAGGAAGGAGAGAGGGGTGCGATGGGGTTCCCAGGGCAGAGAGACTCACGAGTGAAGCTTCGGAGGCCACAGAAGTCACGGTCAGGCAAGGGCAGCTGATCCCAAGGGTTCTCCTCATCCAAGTCCCAGGCCGGGGAGACTGAGGAGCTGGGGGAGCAGGAGGGGGAGCGGTGGCCCGAGGAGGACAAGGAGGAGGACGAGCAGAGCGAGGACGAGTCCTCATCCAGCTGGTCAAACTTCCGCTTCAGCAGCCCGGCCATGGTGGCGAGGGTGCTCTGGGGCCCTGGCACAGCCGGCCTGGAATGAGAACGGGAGAGCTCTAGGTGGCGGGCCTGAGGGCAGGAGGTGGGCAACCCAGGCCCGGTCATTGCCTCTCCCACCACCCCCCAAGGATGCCCAGGACTCCAGGGGCTGCCTTGCACTGGATGGAGGTTCAAACCCTCACCCTGGCGCTTGCAGACTTGCACCACCACCGTTTTCCCCTTCACTACCTACTGTAACCCACCTACACACACGCACACACCAGACCAACAGATGGGCCGACAGACCTCAGCCTGGCCTCGCTCATTCCCCTGCAGGAATCCCGGGGGCTGACTCACTGGCTGGGTGATTCACACGGCTGCATCTGTGTGCCTTTGTGTGTGTGAGGCCGGGTGCATGCCGACAGCCTGCAGGGCCCTCGTACAGTGGCTGCTTCCTCCTCCTCCCTCCTAGCACACCCACAGACACGCCGCCCTGCACACACTGGTGACAGGCCCTTGCTCAGGGCCAGGCTGACCAGGGCACTCCAGGGAACAGGCTGGCTTGGACACCACCCCTGATTTCCAACACACAACTTTCCCATGATGGAGCTGCTCAGACTTTCCCTTAGAAACCCCCGCCCACAGGAGAAGTCCCCTGCCTCCAGGCCTGACTGTGGGACCAGAGCCACCTGGGCTTCATGGCTCTTTAATATCTCCTGTTTGATCGTCAAAATTCACCTTCATCTTGCCTTCCGCTCCAATTTCTAACCCTGTTTGAATTAACTTTCAAGGGAAAGTATGCTCTCCCCTTAAAAAACAAAAACCCTCTTGGAGTGCCAACTGACCAGCCACGCTGAGGTTCCATGTTCCTCCTCTCTGCAGTCGGGTGACCTGGAGCACCCCAGGACACACCGTTTGCTGTCCCCCTTTAAGGGTCTCAGCCCTCCTCAGTAGAACAACCAGAGGTTCTCACAGCCTGGCTGGCCTCACCCGAGGGAAGGGGACTTGGGGTTCCTCCTCCTAACAGCCTCTTCCACTGTTTGAGAATCCCCAAAGGACTCGGTCCTTAGGGCTGAGCCCAGCTACCCCGAGCACACAGGGCTGGGCCCCAGGAGGCCACCAGGAGGAAGGGGAAACGGCGCGGAGGCCCCCGTGCTGGGAGCCCCTCCCCCACTGTAGCACAGGAAGCAAGAGCGAACAGGAAAAGCCAACCAGAAGGCTGGCAATCTCCCCTGCTCAGGTGTCCTTTCGAAACACCCCTTGGCCTAGCCTCCCACGAAGTCCCTGGATCCCAGACTTAGGCGGTGTGCTGTCAAACCAACTTACTGGGTAAAATTCATCCCAGGGACAGCCTCTCCTCATAGGCACCAGAGCAGCAAGAGAAGCTCCGCGACTTGCCAACCCTGCAACAATGCTGAGCCCAGGGGAAGAGGACGCACAGGTGTTTCCGGGGGCTTCTCAGCAGATAGTTTCTCAGGCCTGGCACCCCCCCACCTCTCCCAGGGTCAAACCACAAACAAAAACCACCCAGCTCTCAGCTGACCTGAAGACTCTCCCAGGAGATGGGGGAACTCATGGCCCAGAGGTAGATGCATGCACACACACGTGCACACACACACACACACACTAGTGCACGTGCAGAGCCCAGAGGCACCCAGACACAGAAACACACACGACAAACCACACCCAAGGATCTTGTCCTTATCACAATCCCACTGTGAGATCCCATCTCTTCCCCAACTCCAGATGCTGCCTAAAGGGTGCTGAATGTCTTCCTAGTCACACACCTAAGCCAAAGACTCCCTCAAACCAAATGCTCACTTGGTCTCTGCCTGGCCACCCCTTAGAAACGTAAAATTCTGCAGGCCCCATATCGAACCCCTTGTCTCTGTTCCCCACCTCCCCATGCCATCTGTTCCTCTTCCTGTGTTCCCTATCTTAGTAACAGCACTGCCACCCACCCAGTTACTCAAGCCAGAAACCTGCAGTCATCCTCAACTCCTTCCTGTCGTCCTCCATCCACATCCCGTCACCCAGTCCTGCAAGTACACATTAGCTCATCCGATCCACACAAGGCCAGGCACCGACACAGCAGCTATCACAGAGGCTGCCCAGCAGAGTGTGAAGAGAACCTCGGCTCCAGAACCATACTGCTCATATTTGAACCCTGGCGTGGCTATCAGTTGGCTGGGTGATGTTGGGCAAGTTCCTTAACTTCTCTGGGTTTTCAATTGGTCTTACAACCGAATAGGGTTGGGATGTTTACGTGAATCAGTCCATGTCAGGTTCTTAGAAGAGTGGTAAATGCTTGCTGAATGTGTCATTCTACACCGGGGGCGGGGGCGGGGCGCGGGCACGAGCTCCTGGATACACATGACAGAGATGGTTCTCACTGATAGCATGGTGAGTGACAGAAACCAGACACACGATTACATGTGAATGAAGCTGAAGAAAAGGCGAACCCAATCGCTGATGAGACAAGTCAGAATCGTGATTACCCACGGGGTGGAAAAGGGCATCAGCTGGAGACAGTCATGAGGGAATTTTCCCAGGGCCGGGAGGGGGTAGTAGTGTCTGGAAATGTTCTGTGTTGTCTGGGTGGCGGTTCCACAGGTGTCTAAAACATCTCACCGCACACATAAGATTCATCTACTTTGTGCATTTTACACATGTCACCTTCAATTCTGAAAGTCTCTTACCCTTACGTCTCTGTCCCACTGATCCTCCTGCCCTCTCCTTGCAGCCACTCTACCCTGGAGCTAGAATGATCTTATTACACCAAGTGTCTGCCCACCATCTCCATGCAGAGAATCATTCCCTAAGGGGCACCCTCTTAGGATCAAGTCCACAATTCCAAAAGGCTGAAGTATGCCTAGCCCCCAGACTCATCATGCAAGACTCTTCCCACCCCCTTCACTTTATACTCCAGCTGAACTTGCAGTTGCCCCAACAGGCATGACCTTCTCACTCCTGGCCTTTGCCCAAGTTGGAACCCAGCCTCACTCCCCTTAAGAAGTCATCTCCCAGAGGGCCTCCCTGACACCCTTCCTCTTCCCCACTACGTGCCTCTTTGGGCCTCCGTGAGCCATGGGATTCCCCCATCACAGCCCTTATGGCTCCTTCCCGTGACCGCCTCACTGCTCATCTCCCTCGTGCCGGGCTGAAGGCCTCTCTGCTGGTTGGCACTGTGCCTGTGCCTGGAATAGTCTGGCACAGAGAAGGCTCCTGAGGACCATCGGAGGTAGGCAGGCTGGCGCTGCAGTACACACAGAGGGACGATCTAGGCACATGGGGTTTCTGGGGGCCACTGGTCAGTGTGCCCTGCTCCTGCTCGGGTCACAGCTAGTTGGGGCAGGGATGAGGGCGGACATGCCCATCCCCCAGCCTGTGCCTGAGGGTTTAGCAAGAATAGCACCCAGGAGGGGGTAGCTCCGAGGGCAGGAAAAGGAAGCTCCGGCTGCCAGCCAGTGCCAACACAGGCATCTCAGGAGGTTCCCCAATAGTAAACAAGTAGAAGGAGTGTTAGGGAAGCCCGTTCAAGCCAGACACCCTGGCTCTGGCTCAGGGATGTCTATAGAATGGGAGCTGAAGGGGAGAGGGTCGTAAACTCCAGGGACGCAGATGGGGACACAGGGGAGCCATGGCCGTGGCGCACCTCCTAGTGAGGAGCACCTAGCGAAATCTGCAGACCTGGAAATGGGGGCTCATGTCCTCCCTGACCCGGGGTGGCGGCGAGGAGGAGCCTCTGGACCTTGTGCTCGGCCGCCCCACCTGGGAATCCAAAGGCTGAGAGAGGCAGAGGCAGATGAGACCAAAAGACTCAGCCAGAGACAAGGAGAGGCCAAGTCAGAAAAGGAATGAAAGATAGTGGAAGAGTCCAAGAAAAGTGTCAGACAGTGAGTCAGAGGGTGGGGGAGGGGCCCTCCACAGCTACCCAGGAATCAAGATCCCTACCGACCATGGCACTGTTCCCAGGGTGAGCACAGCCCCCTCCGAGGGTCCTGGAGGAAGGAAAAGCAATTCCCAGGAGCTGGCCCAGACAGAAACACCACACCCCCGAGGAGCCCAGGAGACAGGCCCTGAATCAAAGAGAACCAGGCTTCTTCCGGGATCTGCCTGGGCTCTGAGAATCAGGCCCTCCCTGCCGTCACCACTCACAGGAGCTGACAGTCCAGGACGAGGAGGGGGGGTGCCTCCCTCCCTCCTCGCCACAATTATCTACACACTCAGGCCACACTGTGTGACCTGAGGGAAGGCCACCTCACCCTGGATACCAAGCAAACAAAGGCTGTTTAAGGGGCGGGAATCCCCAGGCCTCTGAAAAGTCACACCAACTCCTCTTCGACCTCAGCAGTCCCAATGCCCCAGTCCCATGTCAGAGCTGGTATTGGAAAAGGGGCACCTTCAGCTGCCTCCACCCTCTGTCAGGAATCTGAAGAATGTGTCTTTTAACCTCAGAGCCCCAGGCCTTGGCCAGGCCAGGCCAGCTCTCCCCAATACCTGGGGTCATATGACCCCAGGCCCCCAGGAACTACTTCTTGGGAGAAGAGGAGGACACCTTTGAGCACCACACACCCCCATGGGTATTGGCTAGAACAGCCATGGCAGCCCAGAGGGGGCAAGCAGAAGGCCCTGGTACATCCCCATCCCTCCCAACCCATCCCCCAGGGGGAGAGGACAGTTCCTCAGCCTTGGCCTCCAGGGCCTGGCACTGGGGAGGCGACGCCAAATGTTTGCTGGCTACATGAGGCAACTGCTCCTGCAGAAGGGTAATGGCACCTGGCAAAGACTGCTTCCTCCACCTAAGCAAGGCCCCCTTCACTGCCATTCATTCATTCATTCATTCATTCTTTCAACAAATATTTATTGAGTGCCTATGACATGCCAAGCACTGTGTCACGCACTGGGAATACAGGGAGCAAGACACAGACAACAGTGCCCCTCTGGAAGCTTTGAGTTTACTAGGGAATAGAATAATGAGTTATGAACCCTGTTGAGTGCTGGAATGGAGGGCGGGAAGGGGTACAGCTGGGAGTGAAGACAGGAAAGGGTGGGATGGAGTGAAAGTTCCAGAGAGAGAGGGGGGCACAGGAGCCCTGAGGGACTTGAGGAGCAAGAGGCAGAGAGATGGAGGGGAAGGGGCTGCCTGGGAGGGGACTTTGGGAGCCAGGGCTGACAGAGCAGGCTTTAGCCTAAGGGCACAGGAAGCCACTGAAGGGTTGAAGTAGGGAGTGACAGGAGCAGATCTGCATTTTAAAAAGATGGCTCAGCACGAGACAGGAGGGGGTGGGACAGGAGGGGGTGTGACAGGTTGGACGGAGCTGCCAGAGGTGGGTGAGAGAAGACAAGCCAAAGGCTTAGGAGAAAGGGGAAGGAAACCTGGTGACTTCTGGAGGTGGGGACCAAAAAAGGCAGTGATGTTGAGGATCTGGGGATACGGGATGAGCTCTTCTCGAGAGGGCTGTGAGACATCTGAGTGGAGGTGTCGGGTGGGCAGTGGAGCCAGGGAAGGACCCTCTTGTGTCAGGAGTGTGGGCTGTGTGTGTGACGCGCTGGGGAGCCTGAGTGACTAAGTGTGTGACGGCTGCCACACTTAGTGGTGTAGGCATCTCAACAGTGTCCTGCCAGTGGAAGGGCCCCCGGGGAGGGGAAACTGAGGACCGGGAGGAAGTAGGTGCTGGGGAGGGAGACTTGCGTGGGAGAAGCCTACGTGTGCCCGAGGGTGCCCGCGGCTAGCTGCGCCCATGACTCACAGCGGTGGCCTCTGCGTGTGACGGTGACTGACAAACAGGTGAGCGTACGACACAATCCCTTCTCCTCCCCCTCCCCCCCTGCCGGGGTCCGTGACTCACGGAGCCTCATTCCTCGATCATCCCTCCAACTCCCTCCCTGACGAGCGCCGGCACTAGCCGCAGCCCTGGCACCCGCCCTCGGGGGTTGCCCGAGGAGGAAGGCGACAAATGTCACCTGCTCCGGCCACGCGAGGAACTTCTGAAAAGTTCTCAGGCAACTGGGTCAAAAGGGAACTCACCCGCGGACGCGCGCCCGCCGCCACCCCGCCACCCGCGCGCAACCCCGGCTCTGCCGCCACCCGCCCGGCGTTCGGAGCGCCGGGACCGCCTGGGGTCCCGGCGACGGGGCGGGGGGAGGGCAGCAGAGAACCTGCGATTGTCGTCTCCCGGGCTCCGGGCTCCGGACTCCGGCCGCGGCGCGCCGTCCGGGACCGGGCTGTCCCCGCCCCGGTGCCCTCTCAAAGTGGCGAGGGAGAAATGTCAGAGGCTGGGGGGCAGCGCCCTCCATGCGGGACGCCCCCTCCCCAAAGTCCAGTCCCACCGGCCCGGAGCCCCCGGTGCTGACCTGAGGTCCGGACGCTGGGCAAGGGCACCGCCGCGACCCACGTCCTGGTCGGGAACGCCCCCTGCGCCGCGACCCCGCGCTCGCTCGCTCTCTCGCTAGCTCCCTCGGTGGGCAGCACTCGGCCCAGCTGCCCCTCGCTCTGCGCGTCCGGCAGCGGCGGCGGCGGCGGGAGACTGGCTGAGCCCGGCCCCGCCCGCCGCTCCGCCCTCCTCGTCAGTGGAAAACTCCGGGACTCACGGCGCTGACGCACGCCGGGCCTCCCGCCCGCCGCCCCGCCCCGCCCCCAGAGGCCCCGCCCCTCCCCGCCCCAAAGGCCCCGCCCCTCCCCGCTCCAGCCCGAGCCGGCGCGGCGGTCGCCGGCCTCCCTGCGGACTCTGACCCTGCGCCGGCGCCGCGGACGCTCTCGGCCCCCAGCCCCCTCCGCTGCCCTCCTCCGGGCCCTCTCCCGCAAAGGTTCCGAGAGTCGCCGACGCTCCCCGCCGGCAGAGCAGGATCGGGAAGGTCCATACCTTTCCCTGCGGCCCCCGTTTACAGATCGGTAGACTGAGGCCCAGAACGGCGCTCAGCGTCTGTCAGGCCACCGGGCGGTGGCAGAGCCCTGGCCCCTTACACGCCCTGACCCCAACCTCGCCCGAGGCAGTTGACTGTATTCCCGTCAAAAGTTCCTTCCTCACCCTCCTTCCTATCACCTCCCCCTACCCCCGCTCCCCGCAGATCCGCATGGAAAGTATAACCTGGAGAAGAACCAGAGGTGGGTGAGGTGGGTGAGTAGAGATAATGGGGTGGGGGAGAAGGTCATCCTTGGTCCTGACCTTCACCTCTGCTCAGGAGCCAGAGACTCTGCAGAAGCCCTGAGCTAGGGGTTTCTGGAACCAGCCTACACTATCCCCACCGCTACCAGATCCCTTTCTTGAAAAAAAAAAAAGAAAAGAAAAAGTTCTAGTTTCTTCTGAGCCAGACCCTGGCCACTTAAAATGGCCCACTGCCTGCTCTGCTCCCGCCAAGGCCTTTCTTGACTTGGGGCCAACTCTCACAGTATTACTGCACCAGGGAAAGCGTGTGCGTGCCCGGGCAGCAAGTTCTGGGCCAGGACACCCGCTGTGGTCAGACCCTACCCACCACGCCTGCCCTGAGCGTCTCTCCCCCCGCACCTTTGCTGCAGGTGTTGTTCTCGCCTGGAACGCCTTCCGGCCCTCTTGCTGCTTACCAGAATCCCATCTCCTTTAAGGCCTCTCAGCTCGCACTGCCTCCTCCAGGGAGCCTTCTGTGGGAGCCTGACCCTCCCCCTCCCAGTCCGGCTCCCGCTGCATTCTGGGTTTTTCTCTGACTGTCCTAGATGAATGTTGTCTGGGACTAGCCCAGCCCTCAGGATTCCTTTCTACCTAACTGCAGGTGGGGGGTGGGGTGACCTGTGCTGACTGCATGGCATCTGAGGTAGAGGTGGTGGCAGGGCCCCTGTAGCCACAGATGTGAATGTAGAGGGGGTCAGGAGGGGTCTGCCCGCCCTTTACCTTGCCAAGAAAGAATGAGTTTGGGGGAAGCTGCGGCCCCTGTTCTTCCTGGATGCCTTGAATGTGCCTACCTGGGGGGCTTGCAGGGGGAAATGTCTGGATGGCTGGAGCCCACCCTCCAGTGATGTCCCAGCGCCTTCTGGATGAAGTCTTAACTCCATGGGGCCTACAAAGCTGGAATAAGCAGGCCTTTGCCCCACCTTTGCAGGCTCACCTCTTTCTCTTCAAACTCCCATCCCCCACTCCCTTCCCGCGGCTCCATTTTCATGTCTTTAATGTATGTCTTTTTATTTGTAACATCGGTACAACCGCACAGTAGTTTAATTTACACACGCGGTGTTCTGTTCTATACCTTCTTAAGTTTGTCCTGCCCTTAACCTCTGCACTCCCAACCCACACCCTTGATAACCGCACTCCAGCCCTGATTGCCAGCAGTCAGTTCTTGGGGTGTGACCTGCTCATCCTGGTTTAAACTTCCAAAGATGCTAATCTCCAGTCTGGTTTGCACCCACTTATCATATATCTCTATGGCTTCTTTATGCATTTCCATGTGAGTTGTCTGTGAGCACTGGGAGGGCAGGGACCATACCTGACTATCCGTTCTGCTTGTGCTGCTTAAGAACAAAAAAGGTATTGAATAAAGTGTCCATGGGGTAAATGTCTATCAAGAGCTGGGGCTCAAGGAGAGGTCAAGGCTGGAAGTGGGGATGGAAGACACCCAGTAAGTTGAAGCTCTGGGTGTGGCTGAGACAGCCCTGGAAGGAGTTGAAAAGCTACAGAGCTGAGTGTCCTTTGCTGGAGGTGACTCAGCCCTTAGGGGTTCTAGGCAGGTGGCCACCCACCCACTCCCACCCACCTCAAATATTTAGCTGCACTGTCTCCTATGTCTGCTAAGTTGTAGACCTTGCTGGTCCCAAGGAATCGTTTCTTCCAGGAGTTCTCCTTTCCTGTGTGTGTCTATCTGTCTCTCTCTCTCTCAAGTCTTCCAGTTTGTGAAGTGGGGACATTAGACCTGAGAATGCCATCACCTTCAACATTCCTTGAGTTAGGATCTAGAAGACGCTGCCTGCTGATCAGGGAACTGGGCAGGGTTGAGCCCTAGAGTTAATGAGGGTCTCTGGCTGTCTCAGTTTGCATCTGCTGGGCTGTGTATGAGGGAAACCAGACAGAACAGAGACCATAGCAGGGAGTTGGCAAGGGCTGGAGTCAGGGCTTAGAGCAGGGAGCCCAGTGGTTGATAGGATTTGGGAGGCAGGAAGAGAAGGAAAAAAGGGAAAATATAGGAGAATAAAAAGAATCAAATAAGTGATGTGTTTTCTCTAGAAAAGCATCTCCCTGTCCTGGGATGGGCTCACCAGATGTTCCCCAGATGTTTGCTGATGATGAGAAACATCTTCCTCTGGGATCACAAGTAAGTTCTTCCTGTTGGTAGGGAAATGAAGGGTCTGTTCCAAGGCAAGAAGGGTGGGGTCTGGAGCAGCATCCATTTGTGACTATGGTATATGCATAGACAGAAACATACCCACACATCCTCAGGGAATTTCTGAATACTTAGGGGAGTCCCATGAGTTTCTCAAACATTCAGCATCCACAGACCACCCAATTTTAGGTAAATAAAAAACAACCTCATCTTAAATAAATATTTTTTTAAATAAAAAATTGATTCATTTCCATCGGAAAGATGAAGATTAAAAGGATAATGTTTGGGGGCACTGTCCCCCTTCTGATGTCTATGTTAGAAGCTTTCTGTGTCCTTTTTCACTGTAATAAAACTTCTGCCACACAAAAGCTCTGAGTGATCAAGCCTTGTCCCTGATCCTGAAGCTAAATCTTCTTTGGAGACCACAAATCTGACATCATTCACCATAAGCTATCAACAGCTTTGTTAAATTTTAATAATAATATGAAAGTGTTAGTCGCTCAAAAAAAAAAAAAAAGACAATTTTTTAAAAAGTATCAAATGTGGAAAGATTGAGATTTCACCAGATTTGCTATACCTCATTTGTGTGATAGTGAATTGATACAATCAGTTTGGAAAATAATTTGGCAATACCTACTAAGACTAAACTATATGATCTTGTAATTCTACTGCTCCATCTATTCTCAAGAGAAAAAAGCACTTCTGTCCTCTGAAAGACACAAGAGTGTTACAGCAGCTTTGTCCATAACAGCTTGAAAATGGAAATAACACAAATGTCCAGTAGGTGAGTGAAAACAATTACAATTTCTCATACAATGAAATAGTACACAGCAATAAATCAAACAATGGCCTCATATAATGATAGGGATGAATCTTAAAAACAGTATGTCTAGTAAAAGAAACCAAGCACAAAGAAGAAAAACTCTGATGCCATTTATTTATGGGAAGTTAAGAACCAGGCAGAATGAAAGCACAGAGATAGATAACATTACCTTCAGGAGTAACAGGCTAAAGGTGTGACTCCCAGGCCAGCAGCCACCAGCATCACCTGAGAACTTGTTAAGAATGCAGATTCCTGGGTCCTCCCCAGACCCACTGCATCAGAAACTCAGGCGGCGGGGACCCAGCAACCTATGTTCTATGTTCTAACTATCCCTCCATTGATTCTGATGCACATCAAAGATTGAGACCCACTGAGCTAAGGTTGTAGAAAGTGAAACCCAGGAAAAGGGGACTGTCTTCAAGCACATTTCTCCAACATTCTTGTTTATTTAAACAGGAAGACTTTTTAGTTTAGGTCTGTGAATTGAAAGTCTGAGCAGTTGAGTTCTGGGTCAAAGGGTTTTGACAGATGCTGCCAAATCGCCTTCCCCAAAGTTGCACCAATTTTACTCTCAACCAATAGTATTTGAGCGTGCCTGTTTCCCAACACCCTCCCTGGCACCCTCCCTGGTTATCAAACTTATTGATCTCTGCCAATTTAATGAGAGAAACCAACAAGAGATCTTACTGTTTTAATTGCATTGCTCTAATTTGAGTGAAATTGAGGTTCTTATAAGCCATTTGTGTTTCCCTCTAAATCACAGGTTTATATTCTTTACTTGTATTGTTGTTTTCTGTCTTTGAGGATTAGGGAAAGAAGCCCTTCTGTCTGTCACACATGTGGCACTTAATCCTGGTTTGCTTTTTAACTGGGTTGACAGTATATTTTATCATACAGAAGTTTTACATTTTTCTGTAGTCAAATTTCTTAAATATTTACTTTAGGCATCCTGGTGTTTGTGTATTACATTCCTTTGTCATAATATTACAGATAAATTCACCTATTTTTTTCTCTAGAGTTTTATGATCTTATTTTAAATTTATAAATCCTTTATCTTTTTGGAATTTACTTTAAGGAATTGTATAGGATTTCCATTTTCTTTTTTCCCCCAGTTGATAAATTTTCCTACTACCTTTTTCTTTTAATATAAATGTCACCTTAAACAGAAACTGAATTCTCATATGTTCTGGAATCAGTTTCTGGTTCTCTACTCTGGTCCACTAGGTTGTCTATTTCATCTTTGGGTACCAAACTGCTTTACAAAGTATAATTTCGTAATATGTTTTATTATGTGATAGATGTAGCTCCATTGTATTACATTTCTTTTTCAGGGCTTTCCAGGCTCCTTGTTTAATTCCTCATTTGAGTTTCATATCATTTTTGGACAAACTCTCCCCTAAAAAAAGTCCTGTATTTTAGTTAGAATCACATTGAATTGACACATTAATTGAACATTGACATTTTTATAACATTGGGTTTTGCTATGTATAGTATAGAGCTCAGTATAGTATAAAGCTCAGTATAGAATGTTCCCTGCATAATATTCATAGAGGCCCTTATATGTCTTTTAAATATTGTTCTGAATATTTTATCTTTTTGATTGCTGTTGTAATTTCTATTATATTTGCTGATAAATTGTATTTTTTTAACGTATGTAAAGAAAGGCTACTGAGTTTTGTATATTAACCTCTGTAAACTGCTATCATCGTGAATTCTCTTGTCTGTAATAGTAGTACATTTTTCAGTCACATCATCTATATGTAATTTAGCTATTCGGTTATAGTTTTGTTATTTTTTTGTTTGGCCACATCGTGTGACTTGTGGGATCTTACCTCCCTGAGGAATTGAACCCAGGCAGAGCAGGGAAAGCATGGAGTCCTAACCACTGGACCACCAGGGAATTCCCAAGGTTTTGTTTGTTTTAAGCAGGAATTGATACCGGACATTTTTCAAATGCCTTGTTTGGCACGTATTGAGATGTTATGCAGCTTTCGTTTGATGTATTTTTTTTTTTTTCATAATAGTGGTTAACACTTAACAGCCAGTTGCTTTTATTATTTTTATAATCTTATTTATTTTGGGCTGTGCTGGGTCTTTGTTGCTGCACAGGCTTTTCTCGAGCTGCAGCAAGTGGGGGCTGCTCTGCAGGTGCGCTGCGTGGGCCTCTCCCTTGCTGAGTGCGGGCTCTGGGGCACTCAGGGTTCAGCCGTTGCGGCTCCCTGGGCTCTAGTGCACAGGATCAGTAACTGTGGCTCACGGGCTCGGTTGCTCTGCGGCATGTGAGATCTTCCCAGATTGAGGTCTGAACCTGTGTCTCCTGCATTGGCGGGTGGATTCTTTACCAATGAGCCACCAGGGAAGCCCATTCTTTGATTTGTTAATATGGTCAATTTTATTATAGATTCCCTAATATTGAACCTCCTGCACTACTAGAATGAACTTACTTGGATACAATGGATGATTCTTTGAAGGTATTGTTAATTTATATTTGGTAGTATTTTATTTGAGATTTTTGTACCTCATGTTCTATCATATTTAATTACTAGTTAATATTCAGATTCCCCACATTTCTCTTTATCTTTTGTTTCTTACTAGGTCATGAGCTGATGAAGTCGATTAAAATGTACTTGTGTCTTATCCAAATTTCTGTTTGCATTTGCTGTATGTATATTGTTATACATACAGCATATGTATGTATAATATACATATGCTCATATCCTATTCTTGATTTTGAAGCTATGCTATTTGGTGCCTAGAGATTTCCAAAAACTAGATTCTTAATGTCTCTAACGTTTAACTTCCTTTTCTCTCATTTAGCAATTTTGTTTTGAATCTGACCTTGACTGATGGTAACCGTTCCTCTGGAGGAAGAAATGGCAACGCACTCCAGTATTCTTGCCTGGGGAGTCCCATGGACGGAGGAGTCAGGCCGGCTGCAGTCCATGGGATTGTAAAGAGTCAGACACGGCTGAGCCACTGAGCACACATGCCTGATGTTTTCTTGTATACCTTGGTTTATATTTTAACTTTTCTGAGTTACTTTGGTAAAGATGTCTCTCTTCTATAGAACGCTGTTTTATGATCTGATGAGAGAATCTTTTTTTTTTAAGGATGGGTTTATCCTTATTTACATTTCTTGATATAACATGTATCATGCTTACTTATGTTATCTTCCGCTGTGTTTCCTACTTTAATGCTTCCTCTGTTTTCTATGTTTACATGTGTATTTTTTTTGTTTTCCTTGATGTGTGTGTGTGTGAGCACACATGTGTTTGTATTTTGGTCTGATGATTTGAAGGTTTATAGTCTGTCTTTAATTTTTCCACTGCTTGCCTTTATATTGATTTATTTCTCTGCCAAGAGAAGAAAACCTTCAAATGCAGGGAAAGAAATATATTCTCAAAGGGCTGAGCCTTGCCACCATACTTCCATCTTCGAATTCTTGATATCCCCAGAAACAAACAAAAAACAAAAAAAAATTCTTAATATTCTCAACATGAAAATGGTTATAGTCTCGCCCTGAAGCCAAAGGTTCAGGATAATCAAGATCTGAATGTGCCACTGAGATGCTTCTTGAGTGAGCCAGCCACCTACAGCAAAGAGCTGTCGGCGCCACAAAGGGATGCTGTATCTCATCTCTTATTTCAGAACCTCATGTGAATATCTTAGCCTCAACAGCCAGCATACTTAGTTCAACAGTGTCTTTTACTTTCTGTCCATGTCTCCACAGTCTTCTGAAAAGGCACAGTTGGAGAGGCATGAATGAAGGGCATTGACTCTTCTTGCTATTTGTTTCTGCATATATCGAGATCAGGAGCCAGATTGTTGCCTGACAGCTGGTCTTTGTGAATATAGTCGTGTGTGGTTGGTGTTCAGATGCAAGTTGTGTGTGTGTTTTCTTTTAAATCTCATCGGCGTACCAAGAGATAATGGCACATTCAAAACAGTATCATTTTAGCAAAGCTTATTTACAAAGGGACTACTTACAAACGTGGGTATAGGAGCACCCAAGGGATGGTGCAGTAACCTGGATGAGCAGCAGCAGAGCTGTTACTATGAATAGGCCTGAAGGTAGGGTCCAGGGGCTTACTATAAGGGAGAGAACTGGGTAGGCTGGCTGCCTTGGGAAGACCAGTGGTCCCTAGAGGATACATCCAACCCACAGAGGCTCACAGGCAGGAAACCAAAGGACTAAATGCCTTGATCTCATTCTCTTCCCTCTCCTTTCTCCACTGGGCCTCACCATGGCTGAACCCAACTGGAAGCCAGAAGCTCAGTCATTTAATCAGGAATTCAGTAAGAAATAGAACAAAAAGTCAGCAGGTACATTTCCCTCCTGTGTTTTTGGAAAATATGTGGCGAGCCTGAAACATTAGTAGTGCACCCAGTAGGAATGCTTTCAATGATCACTAATCCAGTACCATTTACTTGTGTATTGTAATGGGAAGGTTGGAAGGTGGAGAAGGCAATGGCACCCTACTCCAGTACTCTTGCCTGGAAAATCCCATGGCAGGAGGAGTCTGGTAGGCTGCAGTCCACGGCGTCGATAAGAGTCAGACACGACTGAGCGACCTCACTTTCACTTTTCCCTTTCATGCATTGGAGAAGGAAATGGCAGCCCACTCCAGTGTTCTTGCCTGGAGAATCCCAGGGACGGGGGAGCCTGGTGGGCTGCCATCTGTGGGGTCGCACAGAGTCGGACACAACTGAAGCGACTTAGCAGCAGCAGCCACTGACATAATGTCAGTAGTGGTGTCTCTAGAATTCTCTCAGCTTTTACTTTATGCTGGTTGCTTCACATCAGCAAGACGGCTGCCCAAGCATCATGACCATGGTTAAGTTAGGAAGAAGGGGGAAGACGGGGGATTCCAGCATGTATATCCATTTTCTGAAAAAACAAAACCAAAACTTTTTATAGAAATACCCTCAGCAGACTTGTCATATTTCATTGACTAGAACCGGATCTCATGTAATAAACAGCAAGGGAGACTGGGAGAGTGGAAAATGGGCTGGTCATGATTGATTTAGACCACTTGTAATTAATTGCCTGAGACTGGAGACCTTGGTGCATGGATCAAAATCAGGAATCTGTTATTAGGAAAGAAGGGATGGAATACATTTCTGGATCAACAATGAACAAAGCTTGCCACAAGTGGTTTGTATTCAACAATAAAGCCCATTGTCTGCTAGCACTCACTCCGGACAGCCATTGCTCTTTCACACTGTGTGCCACTGATTTTATGTGACATCCAAAAATGTTGTTTGATCAAGTAATTTTGCCAGGAGCTTGCTCTGCTTTTCCTCAGTAGCCTACGACTCAGTTTACAAGTCATGGTTTGAATTGTGTTAGTTTTCACTGTAAGGTAGACAACTTGAATGATGCCTCTGTGGGTTTGATCTTTTCTCTGTCTTTAGTAACAAAATATATCCTTACTACACTGGACATTTTACCCATATTACGAAAGACTTGATTGGTTTTCTATCTAGCTTACAGGATCTGATGTGAAGAGGATGCAAAAAATTTCAGTGGGCTTCCTGCCACTATTTGACAAAGTTTCATAAGAGATGATGCCTCTGGGACTAAAGGAGATGATTACCAACTAACAAAATTCCATTTTCAGGTATTCGTTACCATATCTGAGTCACACTTTTTCTTTTTTTCTGTTTGTATAAAATTATCTCATCCTACACACTCATTTACCCTGGTATATGTGGTCATAATTTATACTGCAGTATTTTTGTTGCTATTTTTAATACTATTTTTATGCTTTAGTGAGCCTCCTTTCAACTACTGGTCCATTTTTATGATTTGGGGATATACTACCATATAATAGTAACAATAAAATGGAAATATAACACATGAAAACAATCACATGTAAAAGATGTGAAAAATCTTTTAACCAAGTTGAACTAGAGTCAGTGGCATTCTCTTTACTATGAACTGAGCTGAACTGGCCGACTCACTTCTAGTGGTACAGGTGCTCGTACAAAACCATGATGATGACGATAAAGATAATGGGATTTCTGTGGAAATGATCACTGACCTCACATGTATGCAATGTATGGGAACAAAATTGCTTGTCTGTGTAGCAGAACCTGCCATGTGCCACTCATATCCCCCTCACACAATTCTCACATGTGTTCATGCTGGTTTCTGTAGGGCTAACAGGGATGGCATCCGATGGAACTGGAGCACAGTGTCCAGGGCCAGCTCCTGCAAGAGGAAATTCACTTCTGCACCATCTATGGAGATCTGCAGTGAACCAGGGCCCTAGGTTCATTCAGGAGCGGAGGGGGCGGGATCTTAATGAATCCAGTGAATCTCTGCCCTCCCACGTGGAGTTGATAGATATGACGTGAGACAATTTACTTACTGGAAAACACAAGTATACTAAGGGCCACAATAGTAACATCTGTGATGGCTTAAAAACATGGCTGCAAATTCTTTCACACTTATCAAAGCAAGGATACCTCTCGCCTCTAATATGGGCCGGTTTTAATGACCTGTCATGAGCAAACTGTGGAAGTGATACTGTACAATTTCCAAGGTAAGTCAGTAGGTGACATAGCTACTGTACGCGCAACTGTTAGGTCGAAGGACATTTTCATTTAAAATTCTGATCCGATTGCCAAGTTGTTCTCCACTTCTCTCCCATCCTTCCACCCCCGCCCCCCACCAACAGTGGATAAATACTCCTTTTGGATCAGTATACTGGTTTCAGTTGGCATTTCTTTACTGCGGGAGAAGTGAAGCATCTTTTTCCTTGGAACATCGCCTGGGGTCAGAAGACCCAGCTGGAGACAAGAGCGGGACTCAGCGGAGCCAGGCGGCCCCGCCGACAACACCCACGGCTCCACTCCCCTGGCTCCTCTGTTTTCGGCGCTTTCCTTCCTCCCCCACAATATTCAGATTCCTGGAACCAGGCTCGGTGACCTCACGCCGGTGACTTCACATCCGGGAACTTCTGGGAATTCTCAGCAGCACTTTTTCGTTAGAAAACTAACAAGGGAGGAGGAAGGGGGTGCGTCCGGGGAGGGACGCCGGAGCTTCTGGGGAAGGAGGGAGGGAGCCGCGCAGAGGCCTCTTCCTCCTTCCGGTCGGGGGTGGGTGGGGCTGGCAGCGGCGCGCCGCCCGGCTGCCGCCGGCGAGACCTGAGGCCCCGCCCCCTGCCTCTGCCTCCCCCGCCCCCTCAGATGGGCGCGCGCGCCTCCCGCGGGACGTGGATCCCGGCGCCTGTCGCTACAGGTTTGGGACCCGGGGCCCCAAGCTGAGCCTCTGCCAGTTTTCCTCCGAAGTTAGGTCAACGTCTTACTTGGCAGCTCTGCCACAGGTGGGGAGCGGGTTTTTTTCATGGGGGAAAAAATTGTGTGTGTGTCACTGACTGGCAGGTACCAGTGGGGGCGGGGTACGGGAAACGCAACAAATCGAAAGTTTACAATGGCGTTTTCCACGCTACAAAACTGCATAAGGTTGAGAGGTCAGACGACAACCTCCATGGCTTTTGTTTCCTTGAAGGGGTTGCCTCAGAGCTGAGTCTTCAATATAAAGCTATCCAGAAATGACAGGAGGGCGAAATGAGGGGGCTGCTGCTTCCATTAAAAAAAAAATTTTTTTTTAGAATATATTTTACAACTGTGGTGGTTAAAGATGAAGATACTAATGTTATATATTAAACTGTTCTCTATAACTTCAAAGTTGTTTTTTTCCTTCTTCTTTTGAAAGAAGTTAGAATATTTTCATGGACCCCCCTCAAGTATTGTGGGCCTGAGGCCCCATCCATGCCTGCTGTGCCCAGTGGGTAAGCTGGCCCTGGACAAAGGCCGGGCAGCATGACAAAGCCTGGATGGAACATTAAAGGACCTGGAAGGTCTGATTCTCTTGGGGGAATGAGAGAGGCTATGAACACAGGTGGCAGCTGCACAAGAAGGGCCTTGAATGATCTGAGGAGTGTGGATCTTATGGTGGAGGTGGTGAGGAGCCGCTGCTGGGCCTGGCCGGAGGGCTGACCCGGGGATGGGACTGGAGGTGGGCTGGCTGTTGCCTTAATGACATCCAAACTTGCTGAGCCACATTTGAGATGGGAGGGAGGGGAAGGGGAAGCCACAGATTGATGTGAGGGGGCTGGAGAGGCGTGGACTGACTTCTTTGGGTCATCCCTCCTGGAAAGGAGAAAGCAAGAGGAGAAACTGTACTGGTTCCAGGACTTTGGAAAGATCAAATGAAAGGTCCTTCACCAGTCACAAAGCAGGGAGAGTTTGCCTACCTTAATAGATGTTTAGGGGGCTTCAGGGCAACCTCTTGCCCAGATCTCTGCGGTGGTTCCTACTAGCTATTCCATCCCCCTCTCTCTTGCCCAAGTCACCTCTCCAAAGCTCCATTCCCATTGGGCTGTTTTCCTGCTCCCCATGGGCCAGAGGACAAAACCACAGCCCTCACCTGGGCATTTCCAGAGTTCAGAATGAGAAAAAACAGACTGGGTTTTCAACACCCCTACAGTAGATCACTGTTCCAGAATCTCATTTGGCTACATGTTTCTCTGTCCCCAATAACTGCCCTTTCTCCCCCACCCTCCACTCCCTGCCAGAAAACAAAAAACAAACCAAAAACTATGCTTGACTCCCACCTTCCAATGCAAACACTGGGCTTCCTCCAGAGCAGGCCAGGCCAAAATCAAGGGCTGGGACAGGAACTACAAGGGAGAAGAACTGGGCTCAAATGACTCATTGAAAGACAAGTCTTCATTTATTCACCACAAACCATGGATTGAGCTCCTATTATGTGCTTTTGTACCATTCTAGATACTGGAGATACAAAAATAAGCAAAGAAGAAGTGGCTGGCATGGAGATGATATTCCAGTGGAGGAAGACTTGGCTGTGGAGATGGCTCTTTCCAAAGACAATCACATAGAACGTTACCTCTTCCTCATCAAAAGGTATTCAGTCTACGCAGACTTGTGACTCATTTGTAACCAACAGAATGCAGCCCAAGTGATTTTGTGTGACTTCTGTGGCCAGATCATAAAAGGTGATGCAACTTCTACCTTGTTAGTTGGGACACATGCCTTCGGAAACTTGAAATAAAATGCAAGAAATCCAGCCACTCTGAGAATGCCATACTTTGAGGAGGCCCAGGCCACATGGAGAGGCCATGCATATGTGGTTTGTCTGACATCCCAGCTGAGGTCCCAGCCAGTAGCCAGCATCAATTGCCAGGCATTTGAGTGAGAGAGTTTTCAGACCCTAACTGTCCAATTACCCCCAGCCTTAGACTGAGGCTAAGTTGAGGCCCCACACATCATAGCAGAGAGACAAGCCTTGTCCAGTGTGTTCTATCCAAATTGCTGACCCACAGAATTCATGAGCATCATAAAATGGTTTTTTAGACCACTAAACTTGGGGTGATTTGCTATGCAGGAATAGTATCCAGAACACTGACATTAAACAAGCAAATATGTGAACAAAGATAATTTTATATTGTAATAGGTCCTCAGGAAAACAAAACTAACTCAGCATGTTAACTTGGAGGAAGGCCTCTATAGATGGGGAAGGGGGCGGCATAAGTGGGGGAGGCAAGGGAGGTATAGATCAAGAAAGGTCTTTTTGGAGAGACATTTAAACTGGAATGTGAGTGAGAAAGAGCCCAACCACTAAAGATCTGGGAGAAGAGACTTCTGGGCAGAGGATACAGCAGGTGCAAAGGCCCTGAGGCAGGAATCAGCTTGGTGTTCTGTGAAACCCAGGAAGGCCAGTGTAACTAGGGAGAGGTGGGTGAGGAGGAGAGTGGGGCAAAGAAGTTGGAGAGGAAGCTTGAGAGGCAAGTCATTCTGGTCTTAGAGGCTGCTGAGAAGAGTTAGATTTCAGACTGAGCGAGCTGAAAGCTTACAGAGGGTATTATACAGGAGTGACTTGGTCTGGTAAATTCTTGATAAGGGCTTTAGGTGCCAGGTAGATGACAGTCTGTAAAGACAGGGCAAAGGGAAGACCACGTGGGAGGCTGTGGCAGTGGTCCAGTAAAGGGGGGATGGATGGTGGCCTGGGGATGATAGCGGTGAAGAAGAGGACTGTTGGGAACAGACGGAGTGACAGAGTAATGAGAAGGGAGGAGGCGCCCGGCCGGCAGGAAGGTCCCGGGCGGGGCCGCGACGTGGGTGAGGACCGGAACCCGCATCCTTCTGGAATCTGGGAGGGAGGCTCTGAGCTGGGGCCGGCCAGGACGGCGCGTACTGGCGTCCGGCGTCTGCCGCGCGGAGCCTGCCCCTGGCTGCGCGCCTGCCTGCCGGGTGTTTCCCAGCAACCGCTACAGCCGCCCAAAACGTTCCGAACCCAGCGGCCCGGGTGATGTCATCGTCACCTTGGAGACAGGGGATGGGAACACGCCCCCTCCAGGCACGGGGCGGGGTCTGGGCACCAACCCTCAGCTTCAGAGCCCCGTCCCCTCTCGGGCAGAAAGGGAGGTGGTGCTTCGGGCTCCGCTGCAGGTGCGACGGGAGGTGTGCAGGGCTCTGGGCGAGGCCTCAACGAGTAGCTGCTGCTTTTCTTGGTGTGCGCTGCCACCGGTGTGCTCACCACCTACCCACCTACCTCTCCGGTCTCTTCCCCATAGGCCGCCCCCTTTAGCTGTTAGGACTGGCTCCTCTTGTCATTCAGGTCACTTCCTCAGAGATGCCTTCCCCAACCACCCAAGCTAAAGTAACTGCCAACCTTCTTGGGGGCTACTTGTTTTATTTCCTTTGCTCCCTTCTAAAATTACCTTCTGGGTTTTGTAATATATCTTCCCATAAGGTCAGGGATAAATTCTGCCATGCTCATCTGTATTCCCTGGAAGGAATCTGGCATGAAGTAGGAGCTCAATAAATGTTAGTTGGCTGAATCAGTGAATTCGCTCAATCATTTCATTTCACACAGTTGCATTTATTCGACATTTGTGCAGTGCCTTCTAGGCAATCGTGATAAGCAGAAAGGATACTGAGATGAACAAGACAGGGACTCCACGTGGAGGTGAGAAAAAGAGATAGATTAAAACTAATTATATGAAAAGTGAACTTCCTTGAGTTCCAGATGCCGGGCCTATCTCCAAGCACTTTATGCATATTAATTCACTTAATCTTCACAACAGTAGGCACTATAATCGTCCCCACTTAACAAATGAGAACGCTGAGAACAGGCATGCCTTAAGCTGCTGGGCCCTATAATCAAGTGAGACCAACAGAGGGCAGTGGAGGGAAACACCTGGTAAAGGGGAGTTATAGTGAGATGTGTAGCCAGCCCAGGTAGGTAGATTTGCTGTCTTAATTGGTCACATACACCAGTCTTCCAGGGGGCAGGCTGCTTCCAGCTCGGAGCTCTGCTGCCTCAGGGGAACATCTGTCAGTGGGGCAGGCAATGATGAATCTTGGAGGACTGAGCCCTGGGCTGGTGGTAAGATGAGAGCCCACCTGTTCAATAAAAGCAAACTGTGGACAAGTTCCTACCTAACGTTGTTGGGGGCAGGATGTGTGTGTGTGTGTGTGTGTATGTAGGGGTGGACAATTGTTGATAAAGCCCCTTTCTGTTCAGAAGGGTAAACTCAATATTCAAAAAACTAAGATCATGGCATCTAGTCCCATAACTTCATGGTATATAGAAGGGGGAGAAGCGGAAGAAGTGACAGATTTTATTTTCTTGGGCTCCAAAGTCACTACAGACTGTGACTACAGGGACAAAATTAAAAAAAACACTTCCCTCTTGAAAAAAAAAGCTATGACAAACCTGGACAGTGTATTAAAAAGCAAGTAAAGGACCTTTGCCGATAAAGGTCTGTATAGTCAAAGCTATGGTTTTTCCAGTAGTCATGTACAGATGTGAGAGTTGGACCATAAAGAAGGCTGAGTGCCGAAAAATTGATGCTTTTGAACTGTGATGTTGGAGAAGACTCTTGAGAGTCCCTTGGATAGCAAGGAGATCAAACCAGTCAATTCTAGAGGAAATCTACCCTGAATATTCATTGGAAGGACTGAGGCTGAAGTTGAAACTCCAGTATTTTGGCTATGTGATGCGAAGAGCTGACTCATTGGAAAAGACCCTGATCCTGGGAAAGACTGAAGGCAAGAGGAGAAGGGGACGGCAGAGGATGAGGTGGTTAGAAAGCATCACCGACTCAGCGGACATGAATTTGAGCAAACTCTGGGAGATAGGGAAGGGCAGGAAAACCTGCAATCCATGGAGTCACAAAGAGTTGGACACAACTGAGCAACTGAACAACAACATACCGAGGGGTATTTAGGAAATGCAGAAATTATACTCACTCCCACCTCTGGGTTTTTGCGTGTGCTCATCCGCCTAACTGGCACTCCCCACTCCTGCCCATTGCCTGGTAATTGGCTTTTTGTGACTAAGATCTCAGTTGAAAACTCTTTTTCCCGCCTTGGGGAGATCTGTCTTAGCCACATTCTCTAAGGCAACCACCTGTCACTGTCACATGACATGTTTTATAATTCCTGCCCCACAGTGGGAGAGTGGCCTAGTCAGGGGCATCACTCTTATTCCTCATCTGATATTTCCTATTTATTCATAGTCTCCCTGCCTTCTCATTCTAGAGAGTCAGTTCCTTGAATGTGATGGAGTCTAATGATCCCATTAGACCTTACCTCTGGATCCATGCTGCCCAGAACAGGTCTGGCAAGCAGCAGTTGCTCAGTGTTTTATGAAAGTATGGAAAGGGTCCTTTACCAAATCATCCTGGCTTTCCAGGCTGGGATCTGTGCCCACCCCTTCCCAGGAACCTTGTGCCTGGTCAGACCTGGAGGAAGTGGCCCAGCAATCTTGGCCATTGGAGTTCTCCTGGCTTGTGGCCCTCCCTCCCTCCTGGGCCTGACTGGGCCATTCTTCCACCTTCGGCAGATTCTACTCCAGGGAGATGTCCAAGAACCTCTAGGTGGAGAAGCCAGAGGTGTGGGGCCAGCAGTGTATGTATGTGTGGGGGCGTGGGGAGTAAGGAGAGTGGGGGATGGGCGGGCCTCTCTGGTTCCCAGCCAAGATGGTAGAAGAAGGGGGTGGCTTTTCAGAGCCTTCCAACACTGCTGCTTGCAGGAAAACAGGGCAGCTAGAGATGTGGCTGCTTTTCCCCTAGACTGAGAACCCAGACTGTGTACAGACAGACGCGGAGAGAAGGGAATAAAACTTTGCTTTATTAGACTGTATCCTTCCTCTTTGGGGTACAAAGTGAGAGGCTATGGGGGTGGAGAGAATCTTTGGCTTCTAGGGACATTGGTGATCGTGGACTTTGTCTGTGTGAATTTTGTGCTGCCAGGATGGCCCGCTGAATGAGGGAGATGCTGATGACGGGGCCCTTCTGGGGCCCTAGTCAACAAGTAACAGAGACCAATCCGGCTGGCCCTGTCTTCTCTAGGAATTAAAGAGCAGAAGGCTGAAAACATGTGACTCGTATTAAAGAAATAAAGGCTGAAAAAGTGGAAGGTCGCTCAGGGGGTCACTCAATCGCAGGCAGTGGCATGCAGACTCGCTTGTGTTGGCATGCGGGCCAGACCTGTGTGAGAAGTGTGTGTTCCTGTACACATATCCTCCACAAGCAGCCACAAGCCCCCATTCTGTTGCTGGGCTTGGGCTACTCCAGAGGGCTTCTTCCCTACCATCCCCCCCTGCCGTTTGCAAGAACCTGGCCCATGGATGCTACTGATGAAAGGGAAACTGCCCCTGGATCTCAGAACATGCCCTTTCTTTTTGGTTGTTTCCTCGTGTGTGCAGGAGGTGAGCACCCGCCTCTGTCCCGGGTCCCTGGAGATGGGTGGAAGACTGTGGTGGCAGATGGAGGGGCTCACTGCGCAGCTGGTGTGGGGGGGCCACAGGGCACACGCAGCATGTCAGCTTCTGCCTGGCCCGTGCTGAGCCCAGTCGGGCTGTGCAGAAACTGCCTCATCAAGGGGGAGGTGTGGTGCCCGAGGTGGGGGCCTGGGCCCCTGGGTGGCTCTGCGGGCTCAGTGACCGTGGGGAGGGACATGAGCCCTGTGGTCCTGCACTGGTCCACCCTCTCAGTCCCTGCTCCTGTGGCTCCGTAGTGCCGGGAGCCACCTGGCACCGTCTGCAGCTCCAGAGCACTCTTCTGCCTGGTGGGCAGGGCGCTGGCTGTAGCACGGCCAGGTGGTGGCAGTCCAGAGAGCTGGGGGGCCTCTTTCTCTCCAGCCTGGTGCCAGATATCTTTCTGGTGGGGCTGAGTCTGGCATTCATCCTGGGTGAAATGTGCCCTCTTCAGAGAGATCTCAGGGTTGCCCCTGGGGCTGGCCTTCTCCGGAAGCTTCCTTGTGGCCGACTCCATGGAGATAAAGGTTGGGGAGGAGGGTGACTCTCTGCTGAGAGGTAACACTTGGGGAGGGTGTGAGTCTTCTCTCAAGGTCTCCAGCTTCCTGGTGGAAGGGGTGGCCAGGGCTGCTTGGCTTCCGGCCTCTGAGTGATTTCTGTCCTTGGCTTGACTCTGGACCTCAGTATGGCTCGTAACCTCAGTTTGGCTCTTGACTAGAGTTTGACTTTTGACCTCCTGGTCTGAGCAGTTGGGCCTGACTCTTCCGCTGTCTATGAGACTGACCTCGTGGGCACTGTGTTCCTTTGGGGGTCCCTGGGAATGGCCCCTGGTGTTAGTCCCAGGCTGGAGGCTAGACATGGAGCTGAGCGCCTTGTGCACGGCCTCCTCGATGTCCAGCAGCCTGGCCAGGGTCTGTTCCTTCAGCCGGGCCACTTCCATGCTAACCCTCGTCAGCTCCCCAAAGGCCTGCTCCACTGAGGCCTCAGGCTTGTGGGGGGTAGCGGGAGCCAGAGGGGCTCCTGGCAGCTGGGGCACAGCCTCAAAGAGCCTCCGCAGTGCCCGCACGTCCACAGTGCTTTCGGCCTCCTTCTCCAGAGCTTGCACCTGGCTCAGGAGGCCCTGGAGCTCTTGCTGGCCTCCCTGCAGAATCTCAGGGCTCTCAGGGGCCCCTTGCTGGGAACCGTCCGCGCCCTTCTCTCCTGGGAGTCTAGGGCCCCGCTGTAGTGAAATGGGGTGGCTGCTGAGAGCTGAGAGCCGGAGGGGGTCAGGGCTGTGGTTGTTGCTGCCCATTGCCTGGCTCTTGGTGGGGCTGGGGGCCACGGTGCTCGGGCCATGCTGGGGACTGGGCTGCCTCTGTCCCGTGGGGCCCTGGGGCAGAGATACTCGGCCCTGGTCTGCAGTGATGGAGACCTTGTTTGGCCGAGGGTCGTGGTCGGCTGTAGCAGTCTCACCTTGTTTGTATTTTCCTTGCCCCACCTCCTCAGCGGTGCTGTGAGCCAGGGCTGAGGGCTTGGACAGCCAGCGAGGAAGGGGGAGCTGGCTTAGGTGTGCAGGTTTGGGGGGCAACTGGGGCTTCTTTCTCAGGTGTGTGGGAGGCTCCGGTTTCAGGGTCTTTGTCTGTGACTCCCCAGCGCTTTTCTGGCCAGCAGGGCTGCTGTGGGAGTGGAGAAGGGGGTCCTGCGTGGGCTTGGAGGCCTGCCGGATGGAATTCTCATCATGCCTGGGTTGGGCTGGGAAGTCCGGTCCCGTCACAGCAGCTGGGAGAGGAGGAGGAGGAGGAATAGAGGCATTACGGGAGTGCAGACTGGCACCTGCCGCCTGAGGCCCAGAGGCCTGAGTGTGGTGGGCTAAAGGGGCAGCCTTCAGGGTGGTCTCTGCAGCTTGGAGGCCCCCTGGGCTGAGTCCTGCCATCACCTTCTCTGGAGGCCCCCAGGCCTTCTGTGTGCGGCCCCCTGGCTCCTCTTGCCTGGGCCCGAGACTCTGACCCAGGCCTTCCAGGAGTGGAAGGGGTCCTTGCTCAGATGGCCGGACAGCCCTGGGTAGGTCAAAGATCCTGACGGGGTGAGCAGTGTAGATGCCATCCTGGATAGTCTCCCACCCCCCAGGCAGCCCTCCAGGCAGTGCTTTCTGTTCCCCACTGACCTTGCTGGGGGCTGCTGGGATCCTGGGGTTGCCTCCTGCCAGAGGCCTGCTGTTGCTCTGGGCAGTCCCTGTGGCCGGTGCTTGCGGAAGCCCATCCTGGGTGGGCATAGAGGCGGCCCCAGGGGTGGGGCCCGGCTTGTGCTTGCTCCATGCTTGCTGCTGCAGGCTTTGGGCTTCGGCTGTTGCTGTCCTTCGACTCTGCATGGTGACCTGGAGGTCTGGAAACCTAGGTCCTGGGGGCATAGTCATGGCTCCCCCTGACTTTCCTAAAGCTGCCATCCCTTTCTGCCCAGTGCTTTCCTGCCTTTCTTCCCCAGCCAGAGAGACTGCCCTTCCGGTGGCCCGTGGGGCACAGGGGGTGGCCCCCGGCCCTCTCAGATGCCCCATCCCCACGCCAGGGTCCAGTGGGGGAACGTGGATGACACTCTCAGCCGGGGGCAGCTTCTGGGCCCCCTCGCTGGCCGGCACTGGACTTGAGCCAGCCGGCGGCTCCCACCGCAGACTGTGCAGGCCACTCAGGTCTCCTTTGTTTATGCAGCCGGCAAGCAGCTGCACACTGCTCCTTTCGGGGGCCCTGCTGGCTGGCCGGGGTTGCAGGGAGTAGGCGGTCAGCGCCACCAGGCCCTGCTCTGTCTCCTGCATCACCAGCCCCATCCTCCCCGCCGAGGTCCCAAGGCCACAAGCCAGCAACTGCTGGAACTCAGGGTCCATGTCTTCGATGCTCCCGCTGCTGCCTGGCGCTGGCAGCTTCAGCGGCTTGAGGTGAAGCTGGCCTGCGGGGTCCTCCTGCACCAGCAGCCCCTGCTGGTCCACGTCTGCCCGGCGCAGCACTTGGCGGACGATCCTGGGAAGCTCCCCAGACACCAGCTCCTCCTTCCGAACGTGAGGGTCGCCCTGCCCTGGGCCTGGGAGCACGTACCTGGCGAGGCAGAGCTCCCCTGGCCCTCGGGCCTCCATGAGGATGCCTCCATGGTGCAGGACACCAGGCGTGGCGTGCAGCATCCGCAGGGTCCCCTCGGCTGCAGTCTCTTGCCTCTCCGGCACCCCCTTGCCTGAGGGACCCACGGGCTGTTCTTCCTGGAAGTTGCCCCCTCGGATGCTCTCAGCTGCCAGGGAGCCCATGGGGCAGTTCTCAAAGAGCCAGGTGAACTTGTGCACTGAGCCTGGTAGGATGGGCTCAGGGATTTCCCTGGGTCCCTGGTCTTCTCTCTTGCCTGCCTCCAGAGCCTGGAAAACCTCCTTCTGACGAGACACCTGCCCGGAGGGGATGTCCACTCTGCTGCAGTACCGCACAGGCCCCCTTCCACAGGGGTGGCCTGAGGCCTGCAGAGGCTCAGTCTCAAAGACATGTCTCTCCGTCTGTCTTTCCCCAGCCTGGACCTGGCTCACCTCAAGGTGCTGCTCCTTGGAGCCTTCTGGCCAGTCCGGGGATTGGGGCGCAAACATCCAGGTGCACGACCGTGCCTTGCTTGTGGGGTCTGTGACCTCTGACCCCTGCCTCTCAGCCAGCTCACTCATCGGGCACGTCTCGAACAACCAGCGGATGGTCTTCACGTCACCCTTGGGTTCTTCGGGCTGAGGGCCTCCCTGAGGCTTTCCTTCTTCTTCCTGTCGTTCCTGCTGCTCCCGCTGGTGGATTACCT